>NC_088410.1:53819945-53889945 GCF_034236695.1 Oncorhynchus nerka | reverse complement strand
AGTGTGTGTGTGTGTGTGTGCCTGTGTGTGTGTGTGAGAGAGAGAGAGAGAGAGAGAGAGAGAGAGAGAGAGAGAGAGGGACAAAGAGAGAGGATGCAGAGGGGAGAGAAAGATAAACATCAACAATCATGGTTTATTATGTTGTCACATCACACATTCAATTTCCTTTATGTACTGTATGCCACGATCTGTTAATAATTGAATGTAAAAATAATAATAATATGAAATGAAAAAGAAAGAAAAACAACTTGCACGTCACTTATTTAATGTATTCAAATATTTGAATATCGTCTGTTTATTGTACAAATATTGAATGACTATGTAATGAGATCACAACCTGGCAATAAGGTCTACATACTACAGAGCACACTTTGTCAAAAGACGTGTCATATTTACTGTTGCAAGGAAATCAAACAAATTGGTGGAAAAAAACTATAAGACTATAAATCCATGGCTCACCGATACCTGTCACCTCAACAACATCCTGTTTCCACAAGTAGGCCTACACAGCTCTCTAGACTCTAGGGCCTTGGGAACTAAGGAGCAGTGTGTGTGTGTGTATGTATGCATATATACTGCTCAAAAAAATAAAGGGAACACTAAAATAACACATCCTAGATCTGAATGAATTAAATATTCTTATTAAATACTTTTTTCTTTACATAGTTGAATGTGCTGACAACAAAATCACACAAAAATTATCAATGGAAATCAAATTTATTAACCCATGGAGTTCTGGATTTGGAGTCACACTCAAAATTAAAGTGGAAAACCACACTACAGGCTGATCCAACTTTGATTTAATGTCCTTAAAACAAGTCAAAATGAGGCTCAGTAGTGTGTGTGGCCTCCACGTGCCTGTATGACCTGCCTACAACGCCTGGGCATGTTCCTGATGAGGAGCATGAGGAGCCAACTCCTGGACAGTCTGTGGTGCAATGTGGCGTTGGTGGATGGAGCGAGACATGATGTCCCAGATGTGCTCAATTGGATTCAGGTCTGTGGAACGGGCGGGCCAGTCCATAGCATCAATGCCTTCCTCTTGCAGGAACTGCTGACACACTCCAGCCACATGAGGTCTAGCATTGTCTTGCATTAGGAGGAACCCAGGTCCAATCGCACCAGCATATGGTCTAACAAGGGGTCTGAGAATCTCATCTCGGTACCTAATGGCAGTCAGGCTACCTCTGGCGAGCATATGGAGGGCTGTGCGGCCCCCCAAAGAAATGACACCCCACACCATGACTGACCCACCGCCAAACTGGTCATGCTGGAGGATGTTGCAGGCAGCAGAATGTTCTCCACAGCGTCTCCAGACATTGTCACGTCTGTCACATGTGCTCAGTGTGAACCTGCTTTCATCTGTGAAGAGCACAGGGCACCAGTGGCAAATTTGCCAATCTTGGTGTTCTCTGGCAAATGCCAAACGTCCTGCACGGTGTTGGGCTGTAAGCACAACCCCCACCTGTGGACGTCGGGCCCTCATACCACCCTCATGGAGCCTGTTTCTGACCGTTTGAGCAGACACATGCACATTTGTGGCCTGCTGGAGGTCATTTTGCAGGGCTCTGGCAGTGCTCCTCCTGCTCCTCCTTGCACAAAGGCGGAGGTAGCGGTCCTGCTGCTGGGATGTTGCCCTCCTACGGCCTCCTCCACATCTCCTAATGTCGCCTGTCTCCTGGTAGCGCCTCCATGCTCTGGACACTACGCTGACAGACACAGCAAACCTTCTTGCCACAGCTCGCATTGATGTGCCATCCTGGATGAGCTGCACTACCTGAGCCACTTGTGTGGGTTGTAGACTCCGTCTCATGCTACCACTAGGGTGAAAGCACCGCCAGCATTCAAAAGTGACCAAAACATCAGCCAGGAAGCATAGGAACTGAGAAGTGGTCTGTGGTCCCCACCTGCAGAACCACTCCTTTATTGGGGGTGTCTTGCTAAACGCCTATAATTTCCACCTGTTGTCTATTGCATTTGCACAAGAGCATGTGAAATTTATTATCAGTGTTGCTTCCTAAGTGGACAGTTTGATTTCACAGAAGTGTGATTGACTTGGAGTTGCATTGTGTTGTTTAAGTGTTCCCTTTATTTTTTTGAGCAGTGTATTTACTGTATATATATATATATATATATATATATATATATATATAGAGAGAGAGAGAGAGAGAGAGAGAGAGAGAGAGAGAGAGAGAGAGAGAGAGAGAGAGAGAGAGAGAATGTCAGTCATGATTAAAACTGATCCCACAACAGGTCAGTTTGTAGTTCTGTAGTCACATATGTATGTATGTATGTATGTATGTATGTATGTATGTATGTATGTATGTATGTATGTATGTATGTATGGACACACCTACTCATTCAAGGGTTTTTCTTTACTTTTACAATTTCCTACATTGTAGAATAATTGTGAAGACATCAAAACAATGAAATAAGTTTGGAATCATGTAGTAACCAATCATGTAGTAACCATATGGAATCATGTAGTAACCAAAAAAGTGTTAAACAAATCAAAATATATTTTCGATTCTTCAAAGTAGCCGCCTTGACAGCTTTGCACACCCTTGGCATTCTCTCAAAGCTTCAACTGGAATGATTTTTCATTGTGGAGGCCAGCTCATCTGATGCAGCACTCCATCACTCTCCTTCTTGGTTAAATAGCCCTTACACAGCCTGGAAGTGTTGGTCCTGTTGAAAAACAAATGATAGTCCCACAAGCGCAAACCAGATAGGATGGCGCATCGCTGCAGAATGCTGTGGTAGCCATATGTTGGTTAAGTGTGCCTTGAATTCTAAATAAATCACAGACAGTGTCACCAGCAAAGCACCCCCACACCATCACACCTCCTCCTCCATGCTTTACGGTGGGAAATACATACATGCGGAGATCATCTGTTCACCTACTTTACATTTCACAAAGAGAATGCGGTTGGAACCAAAAATCTCAAATTTGGACTCATCGGACCAAAGGACAAATTTCCACCAGTCTAATATCAATTGCTCGTGTTTCTTGGCCCAAGCAAGTCTCTTCTTCTTATTAGTGTCCTTTAGTAGTTGTTTCTTTGCAGCAGTTCAACCATGAAGACCTGATTCACACAGTCTCCTCTGAACAGTTGATATTGAGATGTGTCTGTTACTTGAACTCTCTGAAGCTATTTCTGGCTGGTAACTCTAATGAACTTATCCTCTGCAGCAGAGGTAACTCTGGGTCTTCTTTTCCTGTGGTGGTCCTCATGAGAGCCAGTTTCATCATAACACTTCATGGTTTTTGCCACTGCACTTGAAGAAACATTCAAAGTTCCTGTAGTTTTGATGGACGGTCATTTCTCTTTGCTTATTTGAGCTCTACTTTTACCAAATAGGGCTATCTTCTGTATACCATCCCTACCTAGTCACAACACAACTGATTGGCCTAAATGCAATAAGAAGGAATGATGTTCCACAAATGAACTTTTAACAGGGCACACCTGTTAATTGAAATGCATTCCAGGTGACTACCTCATGAAGCTGGTTGAGAGAATACCAAGAGTGTGCAAAGCTGTCAAAGGCAAAGAGTGGCTACTTTGATAAATCTCAAATATAAAATATATTTTGATTTATTTAACGTTTTGAATTACTACATGATTCCATGTGTGTTATTTCATAGTGTTGATGTCTTCACTATGATTCTACGGTGTAGAAAATAGTAAAAAATAAAGAAACACCCTTGAATGAGTAGGTGTGTCCAAACTTTTGACTGGTACTGTATGTATGTATTCATACATATATAGTACTTATTGACATTTGTGTAGTCACTCTGTATGTATGGATGAATAAAGTATGCAGGTGTTGATCTTAATTTGAGCCAGTTTGCTACCGTAGGAAAATAATCCTGCAGCAACAGGAAATGTTAAAAAAAATGGACAATTTTGTAAAGGTTGATACTTTTTTTCAGGGCAAATCAAATCGGAAATTTCAAATTGGAAATTGCAAACTTTAGAAGCCTTTTTGGAACTCAAATACACTACAAGTTTGCATTTACTGCAGTGCGGGAAAATTCTCAGCAACAAAAGAGTGATCAAATTAAGATCTTACATCTGTAGTACTTATCAGTAGTTATTTAGTGACCTTGTATGTATAGATTACTACACTACAGTACACCACTACTTTTCGGTGGGTGGTCATCACTGTGTCTGTATAGATAAACACGGCGTAGTACTTACGCACAACGGTATAAACTGTTTACCTTGTATCTCACCAGGGTCTCTCGAACTGCACAGTGAAGGCATGTGCTGGGATTCCGATCCAAAAGTGTCCTGTGGATGTAAAAGGGCTGGCGGTGCAGCCTGTGCTGTGCTGCAGACAGGACACGGCATGCAGACCTTGCCTACACATTCGCCTTGACATCCAGCCCAGAAACGACCAGACAGGTGTCTGAACAACCTACACACTCTTTTTGTCCATTTCAACCTCTGCGGTTACAATGTGAAACACAATGTGGAAAGTGTACCCATATTAGCTTCTAATGCATGGTTTATTGCTCAAGCCCTCACGTTGTGTGAGTAAGTCATGCCCTCGTCACTCCTGCGGTCAACTGGGCTCTCTCTGTGTTTCAGCATCGTATGTGAGTGTGTGTTACACTGTGCCACAGCTAATAATGCCTCTGTGCAAAAAGCTCGAGTTCACAGTGATCCCTGCTGCTCCGGATGAGCAGGCTTCATCAAAGGTATGTTCCATATGAATTCACATGTGAGTGTGTGAGTGTGTGAGCATGTTTTGTGATTCATCTCCATGCTCTCCTGTATACCCAGAAGGCCTGGCTGTCACTGCTGCTTGAGTCTAATGCCCTGTCCTTCAGCAGTCAGGTGACTGTGTATGCTTGCAACCTTCACTCGACTGTGATGCTTCCGTCAGTGGATGAAGGTACGGTCTTGGAATTCCCGTAGTGTTCAAACAGGTTATGCCAACACATATTTGTTTGCTAATGATCCTCCAAGGCTCCGACTGATTAGCATCTGATCAGTTGTCCCTATCTGTCCTTAGTGTGTTCATCCGCCTCACAGGGAGTTGTAGAGGAATGTGAAGGTGAGTCACATGTTCTATGTTCCTTTGTTTCCATGATGTTATTGCCATAGAAATATAAGTACTAGAATGGTTGTACCCATTCAAGAGTATACCCACAGGACTAAAGCAGGAAGTTAAAGCAGGATGTATCGCATTCAATCTGGTGTAAATCCCATTCTAATCATTCTAAGTCTAGGATTCTTGCACCTCCTGAGTCCTGTGTGCAGACATATTGGTCTTACTTTAATGAATAGTCCCCAATAGAGGGTCTATTGATGCTCAGACTTTCAAAACACTATCAATTGCGTCCCTGTTGAAATACAACAGCTTTCCTAGGGTTAGGGGTAGGGTCAAGGCACGGCAAAGGGTTAGGGTTATGGTTCAGGCTAGAGTTAGGGTCAGGGTTAGCGTTAAGACTAATGTTAGGGCTAGTGGATAGTTGAACATTTGTTGATAGTCAGATGAGCCTATATTAACCATCTGTAGGGGACTATGCAAATTCCAAACCAATATATATTTTATTCATGACCATTTGTTCTGTTTTTCCGTAATGAATCTGGTTTATGAAGTGAGATACATGGTTAGACATGAGCAACTCTGGAATTAGAGTAAATGGCTGGGATTTGCTGCTCTCTAATTTGCCGGTGTGTCTGTCAGTCCCCAGTTTCAGCACTCTAATTGATCCGGAGAGACGTGAGATGATGCTGCAAGTCGCAAAGGAAGAGGACAGCCCCTACCAACTAGAAATGTGCCTACAACATGAACATAATGGAATGTGCAGGGTCCGTGTTGTACTTGGCTTTCCTCCCAACTCAGTTATTTATATGCAATCTTTTTCTCAGATCTTCACTCTTCCCTCTTCGACGATAACATGTTGTCTGTTGTCCTACAGACCTGGAAAGAGAGGTCCCTTCCACTGCACTCTGTCACCCCCTGCATGTGCTTCCAGGTACTGTTGCTATTTCCCCCTTAGTTATTATCCATCTGTATCGGGCCTACTTTTGTCAGTTGTGATATTACTACACCCTCACACAGCCAACTCAGTCTAACTGACAACATTATCCCCTTTGTGTTGCTCACTCGAGTTCTCCGGTGTTGTGTGTAATTGGTGTGTGTGTGTGTGTGTGTGTTGTGTGTGTTTCAGTTGTGGTGGGATAAAGGAGACGAGAGGTCTCGTCGATCTAGGAGCTGTCCTTTTAGGAACAACACCGGTAAGAGATGAACCATGTAGCGTCCTCCTTGTTACACGTGTTTCACTATGACAGTCATGAATGTGGGTCATGGAGTTGATTCCCATTGCTTCTGTAACTCCCCTATAAAGTATCTTATACCTGTATCGCTCTCTTCCAGAGCTGTTCCAGAGGAACCTATGGGAGAATGTGTCAGTATCTGTGGTGCGGGGCCAGATGAACAGTGGCGGTGCAATGCTGTCCTGGAACCTGACTGCCCCCTGTAGGGTGGAGGCTGAAGTGTGGCCCTGCCAGAGAGATGCAGGCGTGGACAAGGACAGGTGCAGAGAGCTGGGGGACATGAGGCAGCGTCTGTCAAATGACATATGGAGGGAAATTGACAGGGGACACTGGGTGTGTATACTGGAGCATTTGATTGGTGCCTCACATTTTTTATTGGTGCATCTTTAGTGTCCTTTTTGTCATGGGGGATGTGCTCTCATCATTTGTATCAATTGGTTTTGTGTTTTTATGGTCTGGTGGTATATGGATAAAACAGATGACTTTTGATTGAATTTTTTTTTTCTTCCTTCTGTTTCAGCTGATGCCAGGTGTGTTTGAGGATGTCAAACCTGGCCTTGATCTCTGTGTGATGGTAAGACACTTCTACTGGTTGACTCTGTAGGGGACTTGACTCTAATATTGAACTTGAATCCCGTTGTAGCATGATGGGGGCTCATCTTATAGTAAATGTGTGTGTGTGTGTGTGTGTGTGTGTGTGTGTGTGTGTGTGTGTGTGTGTGTGTGTGTGTGTGTGTGTGTGTGTCTCCATCCTTGCAGGTGAAGGTCAAAGGGAAGAACAGTGAGCTTGGCCCCTTCTGTCCCATTGACTGTGAGTATTTTAGGAGAGGGCTGAATTATCAAAGTTGATATGGACCCTACTAAAACTGATCCATGTACCATTTCCTGAACACTTCTCTGATTGTATGCGCGTGTGAAAAGAAGGCAGTTATGTTTAAATCTTCATCATCAATCAAGTATTTACTTGTGTGCTTTATAAAACAAATGTTCACAAAAATGTGATTGTTCTGTTTTGCCTACCTGTAGGGACTGATAACAAGAAATTCTGAGGATTGGGAAATAATTCATATCTGTACTTCTCCCTCTCAGCCAGATGGTGGCACTGGCGCTGGGGTCTGCTTGTCCTGGTCACCCTGATGCTTGTAGGCCTAGCAGGAATTTGTCTCTATTTCCTGCATGGCAAACTGAAACGTGAGTCATTCTGGTCAGATCTCCCTCAACTAAACACCAGCAAAGGCACTGTGTGTGGAGACAAAAAAAGTCCAAAAGTGTTACATTTGTGTTAGTATTGTGTTATTGCGCTACTCTGTTGTGAAGTGAGGGGTAAGCTATTCTCACCACAAATATGCTCTTTGCCTCCCGCCAATTAATTATTAATAGTGGAGAAAGGGGGAACTTTAAAGGAGATCAATATGTAGAGAAAGACAATAAATCCGTTATCTTTTCCATTGTGCGTATTCTTCAGGCTCCCACTTCTCCCAATAGCACTATTCAATCTTTTTTATTTTTTTATAGCTCTATTCATGTTTCTCTCCGACTGACTTTTTTTTTTTTTTTCTGGTGGGTGTTGTTTATTACAGTCAGGAATTTGGGGGGGGGGGGGGGGGAGACAATGGTCAAAGTTTTTTTTGTAAAGGACAAAAAAAACTGACACAAGGGCCTCTGTGTTACAGAACCATGTCAGGGTGTATCATATTACATTTCTGTCTCTCCAACAGGGTGGGCATGGGAATGGCACCAGAAGGAGTGTGATCAATGTAAGCAGGTTTTCTCATAATCCAAATGTACAACATGTAAAATAAAGAAGATAAATATTTATCTAGCAATAATCCTTGACAAAACAATGGAAAATGAAGGTATTTAACCCCCCTGCCTTTCGCCTCCCTTCCTTCCTTCTTTCCTTACTTCCTTACTTCCTTCCCTCCGTAGTACCTATAAGGGGCCACGTGGTGCTGCTGAGCCCGCCGGATGTGGATAACTCTGTGTCAGAGCTGGTATGTGAGCTTGGCTCCTCTCTGCGTGCCAGGGGCCTCAGTGTGTCCGTGGACCTGTGGAGTCGGGCTGAGTTGTGCTCTCTGGGGCCCCTGCCCTGGCTGCACTCCCAGCTGCAGCCCCTGGACAGCCAGGGGGGCCGGGCCTTACTGGTACTGACACAGGCAGCCTGGAAGAAGGCAGAGGACTGGGGCCAACAGTGGGACCAGCATGGCCAACAGCCAAGGGACATAGCCCAGGGAGTGGAGGAGGAGGGGGAGTATAAGAGGCTTCTCCAGGGCTTGTCCTGCCCATACGCGGACGTGTTCAGTGCCGCTCTGAGCTGCATCAAGGTGGACCACCAGCAAGGGCGCGCTGGAAAGCGCTTCCTCCTGGTCCACTTTGAGGCCCATTCTGCCAAGCCCCTCAGCAGTGAAAGGGGTCTCCCAGAGCTGTTCCAAGGGCTGCCCTTGTTTCACCTGCCCTCCCAGGGACAGGAGCTCCTCGTTCAGCTGGCCATAGGGTCTAAAGGGCCCAGGGCTGGTATAGGTGGATAGAGGGGCTGAAGGATGCTCTATTTACGGACTGTCTAAGGGGACTCCAGGGTTTGAGGAGAGACAGTGGGATACCTGATGAAGGGGTTTCCCCATAAGTATGCTGTCATTGGAGTGGAGAACAGCTGGGAGACTGTGCCCTTACAGCAGAGCAGTCACCCTGAGGCCTAATTCCTCCCAACCATCCAAGCCTGCTCACATCATCACCCCAACACCCCCGGCCACTCACTTTACATTAGCACTGCAATACACTGGACGCAACTTGTTGGATGCAGAACCCTTGGATTATACTGTATGTGGTGATGTTATTAAGAGGGCTAGAGTTATTGAGAGTGTATGAAACAACAACACAGCTGTCACCTTCTGTACACCTTGAGGATGGACTTCTATGTGTGACACTATTATATAAGATAGGGGAGACCAGGGAACAAACTGTTGTTTAAGCTTTTGTTTAGTATGAAAATAATATTTGATGTAGATTCATTATCTTTTTATACAAACACACATATCTTAGCTACCATTATACACTTTAACGAAGTTTACAATCTGTAGAAATTATGAGAATAGAAAGGTCATCACACAGAACAGTATATGGCAACTAGAAATCAAAACTGGATGGTCTTCAGAGATAGATGGGAGGGGTTGAGGGTAGCTGAAGGATGGGACTAAAAACAAACAAAAGATAACTAATGTAAAGTATACTGTGTCTGTAAAATGTATATACATATATGATATATATATCGTATATATCATATATAAATGTGTATAAGCTGGACGTAGAAGTCTAAGTATTGTTGTCCATTAGTTTACTCCAATTAGGGGAGGGGTGGTAGGGTTAGGGGAAAATAATAAATAAAGAAAAAATATTTATGAAAAAATACATATACAGTACAAGTCAAATGTTTGGACACACTTATTCATTAAAGGGTTTTTCTTTATTTCAATGTTCTATATTGTAGAATAATAGTGAAGACATCAAAACTATGAAATAACATACATGGAATCATGTAGTATCCAAAAAAAGTGTTAAACAAATCAAAATATATTTTATATTTGAGATTCTTCAATGTAGCCACCCATTTGCCTTGATGACAGCTTTACACACTCTTGGCATTCTCGCAACCAGCTTCATGAGGTAGTCACATGGAATGCATTTCAAATAACAGGTGCGCCTTGTTAAAAGTTTGTTTGTGGAATGTCTTTCCTTCTTAATGCGTTTGAGCCAATCAGTTGTGTTGTGACAAGGTAGAGGTGGTATATAGAACATAGCCCTATTTGGTAAAAGACCAAGTCCATATTATGGCAAGAACAGCTCAAATAAGTAAAGAGAAACAACAGTTAAGACATGAAGGTCAGTCAATGCAGAACCTTTCGAGAACTTTGAACATTTCTTCATGTGCAGTTGCATAAAACCATCAAGCACTATGATGAAACTGTCTCTCATGAGGACCACCACAGGAAAGGAAGACCAAAAGTTACCTCTGAGGCAGAGGATAAATTCATTAGACTTACCAGCCTCAGATATTGCAGCCCAAATAAATGCTTCAGAGAGTTCAAGTAACAGACACATCTTAACATCAACTGTTCAGAGGAGACTGCGTGAATCAGGCATTCATGGTCGAAATGCTGCAAAGAAACCACTACTAAACCTCTATTTTCTTATTCTTATTTTTTTAGGAATAATTTTTGGGGGTATTTTTGTTTTTAAAATTTTTTTTTTTAAATTCATTATATTCTTATTTTGTTTTCTTTATTTTAATTTAATTTAATAATTAGTTAAAAAATGAACTGCATTGTTGTTTAGGGCTGTTGTATTCGGCGCATGTGACAAATAAGATTTGATTTGATTTAAAGAAGTGACTTGCTTGGGCCAATAAACATGAGCAATGGACTTTAGACCGGTGGAGTCCAAAGTTGCAATTTTTGCCTCCAACTGACGTGTCTTTGTGAGATGCAGAGTAGGTGAACGGATGATCTCCGCATGTGTGGTTCCCACCATGAAGCATGGAGGAGGAGGTGTGGTGGCGCTTTGCTGTTTACACATTCAGTGATTTATTTAGAATTCAAGGCACACCTAACCAGCATGGTTACCACAGCATTCTGCAGCGATATGACATCCCATCTGGTTTGTGCTTAGTGGGACTTTAATTTGTTTTTCAACAGAACAATGACCCAAAACACACCTCCAGGCTGTGTAAGGGCTATTTGACCAAGATTGAGAGTGTTGGTTCTGCATCAGATGACCTCCCCCGACCTCCACCCAATTGAGATGGTTTGGGATGAGTTGTCCCGCAGAGTGAAGGAAAAGTAGCCAACAAGTGCTCAGCATATTTGGGAACTCCTTCAAGACTGTTGGAAAAGCATTCCTCATGACGTTGGTTGAGAGAATGCCAAGAGTGTGCGAAGCTGTCATTAAGGCAAAAGGTGGCTACTTTGAAGAATCTAACATCTAAAATATATTTTGATATGTAAAACACTTTTTTGGTTAGTAAATGATTCCGTATGTGTTATTTCATAGTTTTGATGTCTTCACTATTATTCTACAATGTAGAAAATGGTAAAAGTAAAGAAAAACCCTTGAATAAGTAGGTGTATCCAAACTTTTGACTGGTACATGTGTATATATATATATACACACACATTTTTTATTATTTATTTAATTTATTTTTTACAAAAAAATATATGGAGGATTGGAAATGATGCAGACAATTACATTCATAGCTCATAGAAGCCACAGTCTATCTGCAATATTAAAGTTGATATACCACCTGTGTATATATATAACAATATGTTACTAGGACAAGACGAGTTGTTTACAATTCAACCAAAAATGGTGGAAGTGAAATGTCGCTCTTGTATTTTTCACAGCTAAAAGTATTTTATATAAAATGTATAAACTTTGGCTACTCTGTTTTTACTAATCTGAGTCTAATCTGAGTCTTGTGTGAAAATACAACAATAACTAGAGAAGTACATATCCTGAAGAAAATGTGGTGTGCATGCTAGCTTGTGAATGATCGATTGATTGGTAGGATAGGATCGGCTGAACATGTAAAAGTTGGTTTGGTGTCTCCAGCTTGAACGGATCAAGAGTGACTGTTGGTGAGTTATTTTATGCCAATGTATGGAAATGTATACAGCTAACCGTTGTAAAAAATATTTAAGAATTTGAAGTAAAGATAGCCTGAACATGTGAAAGTTGCCTGGTGTCTATAGTGTGAATGATTCAAGAGTTACTGTTAGTGAGTTATTTTATGCTAATTTATGCACATACATGGAATTATAGTTCATACAAGTTTTTAAAGAATTTAAATTTAGGATAGCCTGAACATGAAGAAGTTAGTTTGATGTCTCTAGCTTGAACGGTTCAAGAGTCACTGTTGTTGAGTTATTTTATGCAAATATATGCAACTGTGAATAGTTATAATACATGTTTTAACATTATTGAATTGGATATTAGGATAGCCTGAACATGTGAAGGTTGGTTTGGTGTCTCTAATTTGAACAGTTTAAGAGTTACTGTTGGTGAGCTATTTTATCCTAATTTATGCACATGTATATAGTTATAATTGATAAAGATCTGAAATCATTTGAAGTTTAGGATGCCCTGAATGGTTTACAGTTGGTCTTATAGCTTAAATGGCCTAGGAGGAAGACCATTTTAAATAGTCACCACTGTATTACTGTGGTTCTAATTCGAACCCATGTTATTTATGTAAATGTTAAATGCATATAGTTTAAAAAGTAAAAAAGGCTATGGAGCTTTTATTAACATTTAAAACAGTTATAGTTCAAAAAGTATAAATGATCCAAATGTGAAATCCAATCCATTTAAGTTGGGTCAGTTTGAACATCTCGACATTGGTTTGGCATTGATAGCTTAAGTGGTGTAAGAGGAGATAAGTGTCACATTAAGATTTTTTTTTACCATTCAAGTCCATGTACCATTTTCAGTTAAAAATAATAAATGCTATAAAAAAGATTTCCTCAACAATCTAAGTTGGAGTATTCTGCACATCTGGAAGTTGGTTTCGTGTTAATATCTTAAATCATTTAAGGGCTACAGAGCAAGCCGAAGAAATTAAACAAGGAGTATGTAAGAAATCTGGAGTTGTACATTATTTTGGATGCATAATTAATTATTGTCATCAACTATACCAATCAAAATACATTTTTACTGATAAAAATGATATATGAATGGATTACATGGGGAATGTTCCGCAGGTCAATAATCAAGAAAGAGAAGAGGCAAGAATATTTAGAATTCGACCTGAAAAATATATTTTTTGTAAATACAACACAAAATAATTTATGGGTTTAAGCAAAACTTCCTCGGCAAGCATTAGCACATTGAATAACAGCTTTCTAAGTGATTCCTAATTGTATAAATAGTGTTAGTGTTACTTTGTTACCTGGTCCCTCCTACATACAATGTTCAACAATTGCTCTTTATTTTACTCTTAAATCTTTTTTGTTGTTGTAGATTTCTGAAAGGTATTTTGAAATATTCGCTGGATCAAAATATGACAAACCTAAATGCCATGCTCCTCCTTCTTATCAGTTTATGCATCGGAGTAAGCCTTTGTAAAATACCTAAATGTCTTTGACCAAAACAATATCTCTATCATGTAATGTATAATATATTCAATTTTTCTATATGCAAGATGAAAAATACATGTATTTCAATACAAACAAATAGTACTTTTAGTTTTAAAAAACTTTACAGAATTGACAGACAACAAATATCCATGGGAAACAGCCGCGGGGGTGGGGGGGGTGGTCCCACAAAGGACAGAATGCAGCCCTTCGCTCACGCAGTTATAAATAACATTGCTTCTTTGTGTGGTGGTGCACTTGGTGCTCTGATTGACCGACTTGTACAGTAGTCCCGGACCCTTTTGCCCCTCAAGAGGTTGTGATTGGTCAAGGGCTAGCCTGTCTGAACGCAAACCAGATCCGATGAGCAACAAGAACGACGACAGCTGAACTCAACAAGAGTAGAAAGACGGCGGTCCCACACAGACTTGCACGGTTCAGTCATTCATTTGAAGGGTGCCTTCGGACAAAACCGTTTGCTGTTCACGCTCAGCGTCGAAAAACTTAGAGGTAAATATAGTGTGAACTTTTCAAGGTAATTTACAAAAAATAGTCCATGTGTTCTACAGTGTTATCAAGTTGCACAGAATTGCATGGAGCTTTTTTCCTTAGTTGTTTGTGGTTACTGACAATAACACTCATTATACTTTCTACAGCAGTGTTGGGGAGTAACTGATTACATTTGGAAAAACGACATGATTTCTTCTTGGATACTTTTAAATTCAGAAAGGATGTTTGCTGAACAAAATTATGACACTTTCAGTATTCTCAATTACATTCAATTCACCATTGAAAAAAGGTGCAAGGTTAAAGTGCCAATCAGCAGTCGAAACAATAACAAACTGAACTCCCTGTGCCTGTTTTGGTAAAAAGCTGAGGGATGGTGCTGGAGAAATGTAACCACTCTCAATTTCATAGACAGAGCTATGAATTGACTCATTCCAATTGGCTCATTCATCCTCCTTCTCTCCCCTGTAATTATTACGTAGGTCGTTGCTGTAAATTTTACCTGGTAAAATAAGAAAAAAAAATACAAATAAATTAATGCAAAGGCTGACCATCCATGATATAAAAATTATAGTTTTGTTTTTAGGCCATACAGTGTTTGTTTACATATACTTTTACTGACAAGCATTAGAGTAAAACAATTCAATACTTTGGGTTCTTATGGAGTACGACAGTTGAACTTAGTTCATGAGGCATTTACAAGATATATTCTTCAAGAATCAATTGGTACATATCATTAACTCACAAGTCCAAAAATGGATGTAGCAACTGCAGATTGCCCCTTTAAGGCCTAGATTCAATCAGTTGAAGTGTTTAAGGGCAATAACCGACAACCGCATCGCTGACGTTTTGGCAGTATCGGAGGTAGAATAGAGCTCGGCTACATGATCCGAGCCCGACGGGCCCTGACATTATACATCGGGTTAGGGCGGTGTAGGGCCTGTTTTTTCATCAATAACTAAAGTACGGGCAGGCCTCAGGTATCACTAAATTGATCACAAAAATGTTTAAGCTGAGCCATTTGCTCGTGCTCTGCTGCACAGTACAGTCATATCTAGGTAATATCATAACATTGTGTCAGATGTGCTCCAATCTCATCAAGTATAAAACAGGAGAGATTATTTTACAGAAAATAATCATGTTCCTTGAGTTTTGTCAGAGTTTCGAGCGATGAAAAGTAGCTAACAGCTAACTACTCTCTCGTGTCTTTTCATTAAGCAGAGCAACCCAAGAAGAGCAATTACCATGGTTACTCAGTCTCAGAGCCACAATAAACAGATCAAGCTGTGCGCAAGGAGCGAGTGACAGACAGAGAGAAGCAGCTAATAGATTTACTAAGGAGGCAGTTATTTTGGGTTTCGGGGAGGACCAGCCTGAGCTTTGGGGGCATGGTTAGGGCTCGGGCTTTAAATTCATGCCTGTGCAGTGCTCTGAGTTGGAGCTATCAAATCGGTGATCAACTGCTCTTGTGATCATCACGAAGCCACAGCCCTCCCACTTGATAGACATTCAGAACGAGAAAGTGCCTTAATCGATGTCCATGTCATCGGTGCCTGGGGAGCAGGTGGTGTTGGGGTGTTAACTTCCTTGCTCAAGGGCAGAACGGAGGATTTTTCCACCTTGCCAGCTCAGGAATTCAAACCAGCGACCTTTCAGTTACTAGCAGCCAATGGCAATGTCTGCTTTAGGTATAATGCCAGGAGCTCTAACGCAGTTCCACCTCTGACACCGTCAAAACATCAGCTATGTGGATGTCGGCTAAAGCAGATCTGATTGAATCGGGCCCTAAGTTTGTTCCACCTGAGCAAGTCTGACCACAAGTCAAAGACCACTATGACACCCCAGGTGCATTTGATGGATGCTTCTTGTAATTCTTCTAATGCCTCTGAAGGGGGAAGTAATCAGATTATGTTACTAATTACCATTTTGGAGAGGTAACTAGTAACTGTAATGGATTACATTTAGAAAGTAACCTACCCAACCCTGATCTACAGTAACATTAATTGAATTCAAATTTAAAAAAGCAATAACTCCACTTTAGAGGGGAAATCTGCAGTAAAAAATGTAACCACTCTCAAATTCGTATGTACATACCCCAACCAGTAGCCATGGATTACAGGCAACATACTCACTGGAATAAAGGGTAGAGGTGCCGCTTTCAAGGAGCGGGACTCTAACCCGGAAGCTTATAAGAAATCCCGCTATGCCCTCCGACGAACAATCAAACAGGCAAAGCGTCAATACAGGACTAAGATTGAATCATACTACACCGACTCAAACGCTCATCGGATGTGGCAGGGCTTGCAAACTATTACAGACTACAAAGCATCAGTTGTTCCATATGACTGGGTGATCACGCTCTCCCTAGCCGATGTGAGTAAGACCTTTAAACAGGTCCACATTCACAAGGCCGCAGGGCCAGATGGATTACCAGGACGTGTACTCTGACCACGCGCTGACCAACTGGCAAGTGTCTTCACTAACTTGTTCAACCTGTTGCTGACTGAGTCTGTAACACCAACATGTTTCAAGCAGACCACCATAGTCCCTGTGCCCAAGAATGCTAAGGTAACCTGCCTAAATGACTACCGACCAGTAGCACTCATGTCTGTAGCCATGAAGTGCTTTGAAAGGCTGGTCATGGCTCACATCAACACCATTATCCCAGAAACCGTAGACCCACTCCAATTTGCATACTGCCCCAACAGATCCACAGATGATGCAAGCTATATTGCACTCAACACTGCCTTTCCTATCTGGACAAAAGGAACACCTATGTGAGAATGTTATTCATTGACTACAGCTCAACATTCAACACCATAGTATCCTCAAAGCTCATCACTAAGCTAAGGTCCCTGGGACTAAACACCTCCCTCTGCAACTGGATCCTGGACTTGACGGGCCGCCCCCAGGTGGTAAGGGTAGGTAGTAACAACACATTAGCCACACTGATCCTCAACACGAGGGCCCCTGAGGGGTGTGTGCTCAGTCCCCTCCTGTACTCCCCGTTTACTCATGACTGCATGGCCAAGCACCACTCCAACACCATCATCAAGTTTGCCAAAGACACAACAGTGGTAGGCCTGACCACCGACAACGATGAGACAGCCTGTAGGAAGGAGATCAGAGACCTGGCAATGTGGTGCCAGGACAACAACCTCTCCCTCAACGTGATCAAGACAAAGGAGATGATTGTGGACAACAGGAAAAGGAGGACTGAGCACGCCCCCATTCTCATCGACGAGGCTGTAATGGAGCAGGTTGAGAGCTTCAAGTTCCTTGGTGTCCACATCACCAACAAACTATCTTGGTCCAAAGACCCCAAGACAAATGTGAAGAGGGCACAAAAACATCTATTCCCCCTCAGGAGACTGAAATAATTAATTAATTAAGTAATTAATTAGCATTTTATTGCATGACATAAATATTTGATACATCAGAAAAGCATACCTTAATATTTGTACAGAAACCTTTGTTTGCAATTACAGAGATCATACGTTTCCTATAGTTCTTGACCAGGTTTGCACACACTGCAGCAGGGATTTTGGCCCACTCCTCCATGCAGACCTTCTCCAGATCCTTCAGGTTTCGGGGCTGTCGCTGGGCAATACGGACTTTCAGCTCCCTCCAAAGATTTTCTATTGGGTTCAGGTCTGGAGACTGGCTATGCCACTCCAGGACCTTGAGATGCTTCTTACGGAGCCACTCCTTAGTTGCTCTGGCTGTGTGTTTCGGGTCGTTGTCGTGCTGGAAGACCCAGCCACGACCCATCTTCAATGCTCTTACTGAGGGAAGAAGGTTGCTGGCCAAGATCTCGCGATACATGGCCCCATCCATCCTCCCCTCAATACGGTGCAGTCGTCCTGTCCCCTTTGCAGAAAAGAATCCCCAAAGAAGGATGTTTCCACCTCCATGCTTCATGGTTGGGATAGTGTTCCATAGTGTTGTACTCATCCTTCTTCTTCCTCCAAACACGGCGAGTGGAGTTTAGACCAAAAAGCTCTATTTTTGTTTCATCAGACCACCTTCTCCCATTCCTCCTCTGGATCATCGGCAAACTTCAGATGGGCCTCGACATGCGCTGGCTTAAGCAATGGGACCTTGCGTGCGCTGCAGGATTTTAATACATGATGGCGTAGTGTGTTACTAATGGTTTTCTTTGAGACTGTGGTCCCAGCTCTCTTCAGGTCATTGACCAGGTCCTGCCGTGTAGTTCTGGGCTGATGCCTCACCTTCCTCATGATCATTGATGCCCCATGAGGTGAGAACTTGCATGGAGCCCCAGACCGAGGGGGATTGACCGTCATCTTGAACTTCTTCCATTTTCTAATAATTGCGCCAACAGTTGTTGCCTTCTCACCAAGCTGCTGGCCTATTGTCCTGTAGCCCATACCAGCCTTGTGCAGGTCTACTATTTTATCCCTGATTACACCCTCTCTGGTCTTGGCCATTGTGGAGAGGTTGGAGTCTGTTTGATTGAGTGTGTGGACAGGTGTCTTTTATACAGGTAACGAGTTCAAACAGGTGCAGTTAATACAGGTAATGAGTGGAGAACAGGAGGGTTTTTTTAAAGAAAAACTAACAGGTCTGTGAGAGCCGGAATTCTTACTGGTTGGTAGGTGATCAAATACTTATGTCATGCAATAAAATGCTAATTAATTACTTAAAAATCATACAATGTGATTTTCTGGATTTTTGTTTTAGATTCAGTCTCTCACAGTTGAAGTGTACATATGATAAAACAAATTACAGACCTCTACATGCTTTGTAAGTAGGAAAACCTGCAAAATCGGCAGTGTATCAAATACATGATCTCCCCACTATATGTCATGGGTCCTCAGATCCTCAAAAGGTTCTACAGTATCCTGACTAGTTGCATCACTGCCTGGTATGGCAACTGCTCAGCCTCCGACCGCAAGGCACTACAGAGGGTAGTGCATACGGCCCAGTACATCACTAGGGCCAAGCTTCCTGCCATCCAGGACCTTGATACAAGGCTGTGTCAGAGGAAGGCCCTAAACATTGTCAAAGATTCCAGCCACCATAGTCATAAACTTTTCTCTCTGCTACGGTACTGGAGAGCCATGTTTAGGTTCAAAAGGCTTCTTAACAGCTTCTACGACAAAGCCATAAGACTCCTGAACAGCTCATCAAAGGGCCTCACAGACCCCTCTTTTACTCTGCTGCTACTCAATTCAATTCAATTCAATTCAAGGGCTTTATTGGCATGGGAAACATGTGTTAACATTGCCAAAGCAAGTGAGGTAGATAATATATAAAGTGAATATATAAAGTGAAATAAACAATAAAAATGAACAGTAAACATCACACATACAGAAGTTTCAAAACAATAAAGACATTACAAATGTCATATTATATATATATATATATATACAGTGTTTTAACCATGTACAAATGGTAAAGGACACAAGATAAAATAAACAAGCATAGATATGGGTTGTATTTACAATGGTGTGTGTTCTTCACTGGTTGCCCTTTTCTCGTGGCAACAGGTCACAAATCTTGCTGCTGTGATGGCACACTGTGGAATTTCACCCAGTAGATATGGGAGTTTTTCAAAATTGGATTTGTTTTCGAATTCTTTGTGGATCTGTGTAATCTGAGAGAAATATGTCTCTCTAATATGGTCATACATTGTTTATTATCTATGCATAGTCACCTTAACCGTACCTACATGTACATATTACCGCCATTACCTCGACTAACAGGTGCCCCTCACATTGACTCGGTACCGGTACCCCCTGTATATAGCCTCGCTATTGTTATTCTACTGCTGATGTTTAATTATTTGTTACTTCTCTTCGTCTATTTTTTACTCAACACTTATATTTATATTATACACGCGTTTCGCATGTGACAAATACAATTTGATTTGATTTTGATTTGAAATTCATAGACACACACTAACGGTCCAAAGTTTTAGAAAAACCTACTCATTCAAGGGTTTTTCTTTATTTGTATTTTTTTCTACATTGTAGAATAATAGTGAAGACATCACAACTATGAAATAACACATGGAATCATGTATTAACCAAAAGTGTTAAAAAAAAAGTGTTAAACAAATCAAAATATACTTTTATATTTGAGATTCTTCAAAGTAGCCACCCTTTGCCTTGATAACAGCTTTGCACACTGTTTTGGGTCATTGTCCTGTTGAAAAACAAATGATAGTCCCACTAAGCCCAAACCAGCTGGGATGACATATTGCTGCATAACGCTGTGGTTGCCATTCTGGTTAAGTGTGCCTTGAATTCTAAATAAATCACAGACAGTGTCACCAGCAAAGCACCCCCTCACCATAACACCTCCTCCTCCATGCTTTACGGTGGGAACCACACATGCGGAGATCATCCGTTCACCCACACCGCGTCTCACAAAGACACATCGGTTGGAACCTGAAATCTCCAATTTGGACTCCAGACGAAAGGACAATGTCCACCGGTCTAATGTCCGTTGCTCGTGTTTCTTGGCGCAAGCAAGTCTCTTCTTCTTATTGGTGTCCTTTCTTAGTGGTCTCTTTGCAGCAATTCGACCATGAAGGCCTGATTCACACAGTCTCCTCTGAACCATTGATGTTGAGATGTGTCTGTAACTTGAAATCTGTGAAGCATTAATTTGGGCTGCAATTTCTCTGGCTGGTAACTAATTAACTTATCCTCTGCAGCAGAGGCTCAATCAGAAATCAACTTTACGTTTCTATAGCACAATCTCTAATGCTTCGGTGATTAAGATTGAATAGAGTCTTGAACTCATGAGGCATTAAAATTAGGAGTCGTTCCATGAAATGAGTGCCTTTTTGTTTCCCTTTGATATTTTAAGTAGAAATTGTGTCACAAGTTCCGGACTTGTCTCCGTGCTGCTGTGCTGTTTGATGCTACTTGGCTACCTGCCAAACTTTTCAGATTTAATTTAAATCTGCATTTAACACATTTATGTACACTTAGTTTTTCCCTTGCTCAACGTTTTTAATTCAACTATTTCACACCGGATGCTTTATGGTTCTACAGGACCTACACCAGCCGAAAAAGCTAAGTAGTAACATTAACACTACGCCATCTAATTGCAGTCCATGTACTCATAATATACAGGAGAACTATCGCCTTTTGGTGAGGATAGCCGTGTTGAAAGCCCAGCTTCAAATGCAATCATTAGGTAAGGGTTATTTAAGTGTAGGAAAGGATGAAACAGCTTGTTATCTGAAAAAGTACAGATATTACTTTAAATCCCCCCCGCACAGTCCCCGCAGCCGGACAATTTTCTCAAGGCTTCTTGAAAGAAATGCTGTCGGCATGCTCAGCCAACATAAACTTTCAACCGCCGAAGCCTCCCACCATTAGCTCTGACAAATGGAAAACCCTAGTCATTGGCGACTCCATTACCTGCAATATTAGACTTTTAAAAAGTCATCCAGCGATCACACACTGTTTACCAGGGGGCAGGGCTACCGACGTTAAGGCTAATCTGAAGAAGGCTAAAACTGGCGAGTGTAGAGAGTATGGGGATATTGTTATCCATGTCGGCACCAACGATGTTAGGATTACAAAAAGAAAACCAGCCCCGTCACAGACCAGGATGTCTTGCTCCCAGGCAGACTAAATAACTTTTTTGCCTACTTTGAGGACAATACAGTGCCACTGATACGGCCCGCAACCAAAACATGCAGACTCTCCTTCACTGCAGCCGACGTGAGTAAAACATTTAAACGTGTTAACCCTCGCAAGCCTGCAGGCCCAGACGGTATCCCCAGCCGCATCCTCAGAGTATGCGCAGACCAGCTGGCTGGTGTGTTTACGGACATATTAAATCAATCCTTATCCCAGTCTGCTGTTCCCACATGCTTCAAGAGGGCCACCATTGTCCCTGTTCCCAAGAAAGCTAAGGTAACTGAGCTAAACGACAACCGGCCCGTAGCACTCACTTCCGTCATCATGAAGTGCTTTGAGAGACTAGTCAAGGACCATATCCCCTCCACCCTACCTGACACCCTAGACCCAGAACAAATAGGTCCACAGACGATGCAATCTCAACCACACTGCATACTGCCCTAACCCATCTGGGCAAGAGGAATACCTCTATGTGAGAATGCTGTTCATCGACTACAGCTCAGCATTTAACACCACAGTACCCTCCAAACTCGTCAACAAGCTTGAGACCCTGGGTCTCGACCCCACCCTGTGCAACTGGGTACTGGACTTCCTGACGGGCCGCCCCCAGGTGGTGAGGGAAGGTAACAACATCTCCACCCCGCTGATCCTCAACACTGGGGCCCCACAAGGGTGCGTTCTGAGCCCTCCCCTGTACTCCCTGTTCACCCACGACTGCGTGGCCATGCACGTCTCCAACCCAATCATCAAGTTTGCGGACTACAGTGGTAGGCTTGATTACCAACGACGACGAGACGGCCTACAGGGAGGAGGTGAGGGCCCTCGGAGTGTGGTGTCAGGAAAATAACCTCACACTCAACGTCAACAAAACTAAGGAGGACTTCAGGAAACAGCAGAGGGAGCACCCCCCTATCCACATCGATGGGACAGTAGTGGAGAGGGTAGTACGTTTTAAGTTCCTCTGCGTACACATCACAGACAAATTGAATTGGTCCACCCACACAGACAACGTTGTGAAGAAGGCGCAGCTGAAGAAATTCGGCTTGTCACCAAAAGCACTCAAACTTCTACAGATGCACAATCGAGAGCATCCTGTTGGGCTGTATCACCGCCTGGTACGGCAACTGCTCCGCCCACAACCGTAAGGCTCCCCAGAGGGTAGTGAGGTCTGCACAACGCATCACCGGGGGCAAACTACCTGCCCTCCAGGACACATACACCACCCGATGTCACAGGAAGGCCATAAAGATCATCAAGGACAACAACCACCCGAGCCACTGCCTGAGCTCAAACTCCAGGTAAGTGGTGTCTGCCACTAGCACAGTCAGTTTAGTCAGCTCACCTATCCCCATTGAAACCGTTTCTGTGCCTCGATCTAGGTTGAGCAAAACTAAACATGGTGGTGTTCTCCTTAGCAATCTCACTGGAATAAAGACCTCCTCCATTCCTGTCATTATTGAAAGCGATTGTGATCTCTCACATCTCAAAATAGGACTAATTCATGTTAGATCCCTCAATTCCAAGGCAGTTAAAGTCAATGAACTAATCACTGATCATAATCTTGATGTGATTGGCCTGACTGAAACATGGCTCAAGTCTGATGAATTTACCGTGTTAACCTCTCTAGGGTAGGGAGCAGCATTCGGAATTTTAGATGAAAAGCATGCCCAAATCAAATGGCCTGCTACTCGGGCCGATAAGATATGATATGCATATAACTGGTTTGGAAACTAAAGTTTCCAAAAATGTTAAAATAATGTCTGTGAGTATAACAGAACTGATTTAGCAGGCAAAAATCTGAGAAAAATCGATTCAGGAAGTACTTTTTTGTTTTGTTTTGTAGTTTTCTATTCAATGCCATTACAGTATCCATTGACTTAGGACTCCATTTGCAGTTCCTATGCCTTCCACTAGATGTCCATAGATGTCCTAGGCCTTCCACTAGACTACAGTCGTTAGAAATCGTTTCAGGCTTGTAATTCTTATAAATGAGGGAGTAAGACCAGTCTGAACGAGTGGACCCTAACGTGACGCAGAGTTTTTTCAGGCGCATGTGCATTTCTTGTTTACCTTTTATATTGACGACATTATTGTCAGGCTGAAATATTATAGATCATTTAGGCTAAAAAAAACAACCTGAGGATTGAATATAAACATCGTTTGACATGTTTCTATGAACTTTACGGATACAATTTTGATTTTTTGTCTGATTGTTTTGACTGAGTTTGAGCCTGTGGATTACTGAAGAAAATGCGCTAACAAAACAGAGGTTTTTGGATATAAAGAGACTTCATCGAACAAAAGGAACATTTATTGAGTAAATGAATGTCTTCTGATTGCCACCATATGAAGATAATCAAAGGTAAGTGATTCATTTTATCTCTATTTCTGAGTTTTGTAATGCTTCTGCTTGGCTGGTTACTGTTTGTAATAACTTGTCAACTGGGCTATGTTCTGGGCTAGGTATGTTCTGGGCTAGGTATGCTTTTGCCGAAAAGCATTTTATAAATATGACACTGGTTGGTTTAACGAGAAGTTAATCTTTAAACCTATGTAAAATATGTTTTGTTTTCTGAATTTTTATAATGAGCATTTCTGTAATTGAATTTGGCGCTCTGCAA
Source organism: Oncorhynchus nerka (assembly GCF_034236695.1). Classification (NCBI taxonomy): domain Eukaryota; kingdom Metazoa; phylum Chordata; class Actinopteri; order Salmoniformes; family Salmonidae; genus Oncorhynchus; species Oncorhynchus nerka. The sequence continues at coordinate 53,865,778 of NC_088410.1, read as the reverse complement.
CCTCACTGGATGTTGGCCTAATGGGACGCTAGCGTCCCACATACCCTAGAGAGGTTAAATGAGGCCTCCTGGTTACACTAGTGACCATATCCCCTGCGTATCCCGTAAATGCGGAGGTGTTGCTAACATTTAAGACAGAACATTTGCCATTTACCCCCCAAAAAGATGACTGCGTTTTTCTATTTTTAGCTTCTAGTCATGAAATATATGCAGCCTACTCAATCACTTTTTATAGTTACTGTTTAGAGGCCTTCTGGGCCATATACAGTGTTCCTCACGGAGTTCCCTGAATTCCTGTCAGACCCTGTTGTCATGGCAGATAATATAAAACATTTTGGTGACTTTAAGATCCACATGGAAAAGTCCAGAGCCACTCCAAAAGGCTTTCGGAGCCATCATCGACTCAGTAGGTTTTGTACAACATGTCTCTGGACCTACTTATTGCCACAGTCAAAACCTGGATCTAGTATTGTCCCATGGAATACATATTGTGGATCTAAATGTTTTTCCTCATAATCCTGGACCCCACTCTTATTACGTTTGCAATCACAACAAATAGTCTGCTCAGACCCCAACCAAGGATCAACAAAAGCTGTGCTATAAATTCTCAGACAACCAAAAGATTCCTAGATGCCCTTACAGACTCCCTCCACCTACCCAAGGACGTCAGAGTACAAAAATCGGTTAATCACCACTACCTGAAGAGCCCTCACTGCTGCTCGATCATCCGATTTTTCCAAACTAATTGAGGAGAATAAGAACAATATTTTTTTTAATTATACTGTCACAAAACTAAATCAAAAGCAGGATTCCCCAAGAGAGGATGCCTTTCACTTCAGCAGTGATGAATTTATGAACTTCTTTGATGAAAAGATCATGATCATTAGAAAGCAAATTACGGACTCCTCTTTGAATCTGCGTATTTCTCCAAAACTCAGGTGTCCTGAGTGTACAGAACTGCCAGAACCTAGGATCAATGGAGACACTAAAGTTTTTTAAATTCTGTATCTCTAAACACATTCATGAAAACAGTTATGGCCTCTAAACTTTCAAGCTGCATTCTGAACCCTATAACAACTAAACCACTGAAAGAGCTACTTCCTGTAATAAATGGCTCCCTATCCACCGGATGTGTACCAAACTCACTAATAGTGACAGTAACAAAGCCTCCCTTGAAAAAGTCAAACCAAATGTACAAATCTTTCGGCCTATATTTAATCTCCCATTCCTCTCAAAATTTTGGAAAAAGCTGTTACGCAGCAACTCACAGCCTTCCTGAAGACAAATAATGTATGCGTGACACTTCAGTCTGGTATAGACCCCATCAGAGCACTGAGACTGCACTCGTGAAGGTGGTAAATGACCTTTTAATGGCGTCAGACCAGTGGTCTGCATCTTTGCTCGTGCTCCTAGACCTTAGTGCTGCTATTGACATCATCGATCACCACATTATTTTGGAGAGATTGTAAACCCTAATTGGTCTACATGGACAAGTTCTTGCCTTGTTTAGATCTTATCTGTTGAAAATATATCAGTTTGTCTCTGTAGATGGTTTGTCCTCGGACAAATCAATTGTAAGTTTCGACGCCCCTGAAGGTTCTGTTTTTGGACCAATATTTTTTTCACTATATATTCTACCTCTTGGTGACGTCTGTCATGACGTTGGCCTGGGGGTAGGTTTATGACAGTCATAAATACCTCTTCCTGCCTTTTTCCTCTCTCTACCCTACTGATGTGACATTTGAAAATCCCTTGGTTAACATAGAGTTTCTGGGAACATCAGAAGGTGGGGGGAAATGAACTATATGCTGGTAATCCGACCAATTGAACATATGCAGTGGTACTTAATGAATATGATGTCAGTTCGGTTGTCATCTGAGACATTCTCATCGATAATAGAATGACATAAACTCTACTGTGGAAAGTCTGCACATTGTAGTTATCGGATTCACATGGAATTGTTGTTCAATTTAAATGTTTGAATATAAAATTATTGGTGAAGAGATGAAATGTAATTTTAGCTTCCAAATGAGATATTTTGGTTTTCATAAGGTTAGGGCTCTGCTCAATCAGTGGCCCGCCCCTGTGAAGAGACATGGTTATAAAACTTTTCAAACACACCCTTCTCGCTCCACTATATAAAGCCTTAATATTATTAATCAGATATAATAAAACAGAGGATAAGGTTCATTAGTTAAAGTTCTATTTAAAATGTAGATATTGTAGTCATTATTCATGAAATTCCTAACAAGTGATACCTCCTAGCCGTTGAGTTAGCAACAGCAGCTGCAAATGTGGGCTAGGAAAGAACAGACGGAGTATCCCGTCTATCACACAACAACGTTACTACAATGTATTCAATTTACTACCAGAGACATTCTTCAAAGGACAAAGGACTCGGTTGGGCAACACAGCCTTCCATCTACCACCAACCTATCGAAGCGCAGCTCAGAGTAAATATTTAGAATTTAGAATGCATAAGATACTGTATTTACGATAGCACAGCTTCTCCCTTTGTTTCTCAGTCTTCCCGCTATTTCATTCAAACCAGCCCCCTTTTCTTTTGTGTAACCAGCTGTCATATCTGTTCTGCCCGCTAGGGACATTTTCCTTTATGACGCAATTTGTAATCAAGGTATGATTCATTCTGTGTATATGTAATTTTCTGTGATAGGTTAGTCAGGGTTTGTGAAGATAACCAAGAATTTACAACTTTCAGATGAGACTGAATTAAGGTGACGATTAATATTGACTGCTATTGATGTAAAATATTACTAGGTCTTTAAGAGTTTATTCGGAAGATAACAGCTCTATAAATATTATTTTGTGGTGCCCCGGCTCTCTAGTTAATTACATTTACATAATTAGCTCAATCAGGTAATATTAATTACGGAGAAAGGATTTTATAGAATAGCATGTCATATCACTTAATCCGGCATAGCCAAAGACACGTCATTCGGAAACACAATGTCAACTTTCACTGCTATGCGAATAACACACAGCTGTTCATTTCGATGAAACATGGTGAAGCCCCAAAATTGCCTACCCTGGAAGCCTGTGTTTCAGACATAGGGAAGTGGATGGCGGCAAAATGTTACTTTTAAATTCGGACAAACAGAGATGGTAGTTCTAGGTCCCAAGAAACAAAGAGATCTTCTGTTGGACCTGACAATCTAATCTTGATGGTTGAACAGTCATCTAAAATAAAACTGTGAAGGAACTCAGCGTTACTCTGGACCCTGATCTCTCTTTTGACGAAAACATCAAGAATATTTCACGGACAGCTTTTTTCTATCTTCAAAACAAAAATCACAAACTAAACTAACATAAAAGCTAATCCATGCTTTTGTCACTTCTAGATTAGACTACCTCAATGCTCTACTCTCCGGCTACCGGAGAGCACCAAATAAATTTCAGTTAGTGCTAAACACGGCTGAGCCAGCGGTGGTTCGTCTCTCCTACTGGCTATGGAACCCTGAGCTGTTCACCGGATGTGCTACAGTACCTTGTCCGGGACCTTCTGTTTCTGACTCTCTCTCTCTCTCTCTCTCTCTCTCTCTTCCGCACCTGCTGTATCAATCTCTGAATGACCCTGCTGGTCGTCTATGAACGTTTGAACATCTTGAAGAACTATCTGGCCTTAATGGCCATGTACTATCTCCATCCGGCACAGACAGAAGAGGACTGGGCACACCCCTCAGAGTCTGGTTCCTCTCTAGGTTTCTTCCTAGGTTCCTGCCTTTCTAGGGAGTTTTTCCTTGACACCGTGATTCTACATCTGCATTACTTGCTGTTTGGGGTTTTAGGCTGAGTTTTTGTCAACATCTGTTGATGTAAAAAGGGCTTTATAAATACTTTTGATTGATTGGTTTTAAAAGCCTTTTATATTAAATGAAGTGCCCTTTAATAATGTGACTCACCACCTGGATTCTGTCTTATGTAGCAACATTTGAATTTATGTTTTTACATAAAAGTAGATACTAGGGCCTCCCGGGTGGCGCAGTGGTTAAGGGCGCTGTACTGCAGCGCCAGCTGTGCCATCAGAGTCCCTGGGTTCGCGCCCAGGCTCTGTCGTAACCGGCCGCGACCGGGAGGTCCGTGTGGCGACGCACAATTGGCCTAGCGTCGCCCGGGTTAGGGAGGGCTTGGTCGGTAGGGGTGTCCTTGCCTCATCGCGCACCAGCGACTCCTGTGGCGGGCTGGGCGCAGTGTGCGCTAGCCAAGGTGTTTCCTCCGGCACATTGGCGCGGCTGGCTTCCGGGTTGGATGCGCACTGTGTTAAGAAGCAGTGCGGCTTGGTTGGGTTGTGTATCGGAGGACGCATGACTTTCAACCTTCGTCTCCCCCGAGCCCGTACGGGAGTTGTAGCGATGAGACAAGATAGTAGCTACTACAACAATTGGATACCACGAAATTGGGGAGAAAAAGGGGTAAAAAAATGTAAATAAAAAAAAGTAGAGACAGAGCTACAAAATTGTATTTCATACACTGCATTTGAGGAACCAATGGGAAAGTAATTCTGCTTTGAAAGTTGATCAACTTGTAAACTCACTTTTGATAAAATTGCCTTTCAATGTTTTGGTACTACCATTGGAGAGCCCTTCTTTGTCTACACCCATTCAGCATTGTTCACACCCTCTTAAGCCTTAGCCCCACCTATCTCTTTAAGGGTTGATCCAAGCATTCTGTACTAACTTGCCAGCTACGTCCAGACATCTAAGAGAGAGAGAACAACTCATTGAACATTACTCATTCTAGCAGAGCTAGTTAAGCTGTTATGTTTTCCAGGGCGTTGGTGACATTAACTATGCTGTCAGATTGTCCGTTCATAAATTCAGAGCGCACACTGGAAGCTCTGGCCAATAAGTAGGGTTGTTCCGAAAGCTCTGACCTCACAACGACAGACAAGTTGGTTAGGCAGTTTTCATGTTATACAGAGCGTTGGTGACTGTAACTGTGCTGCTGGTAACAATTTAATTATGCTTTGTTGCCGACATTTACTGACACCGGACAAATTCAACGGGCGTTGATCTTAAAAAATGGTATCAGTTATTCTGCGCTCTGGCACACTAAAACGAGAGTCTTTTGTTGAGAAATATAGCTAGATAACTAGCGAGGTAAACAATGAATCCAGCCAGCCAGCTAACGTTAGCTAGTTAGCTAACAGTACACTAACTTGAAATGAAAATACTTTGTCAAAATTAGAGTGGAGTCTTTTGTTAAGACATGTAGCTAGCTAAACAATGGACCATAATCAAAACTCATGACGTTACAACCCTGCATGAATCTGCAGGTAGCTAACAACCAGATTTTATGCCTATAACTAGTCAAGCAAATGTGTCTGAGATACAAAGAATAAGATCATGCATAATGTTAGCTAGCGACCCAGCCAGCTAGCGTTAGCTAGCTAACAGTACCCCTTGAAATGAAACCACTTGCTGTCAAAATGAGAAACGTGCAATTTCTGAAAATGTAGCTAGCTATCTTACCAGTATACATCATGGTTGGACGCATCTCCTGTCTGATGCCATCCATAGTTGCCCTTAGTTTGACGACATAATCCAAACTGGTGTTTTCTCCATCTCTTTAGCTATCATACTCGAATTCCACTGATTTCGAAACTCACTCCTCCAGAAAGTGGAGAGCATACACATAACGTTAGCTTGCTAACAGTACACTTTCACTTGACATTAGGTTTATGCAGTTTTACGATGCGATGCATTTGAAAAAAAGCTGGGTTTAACACGATTACCTAGCCATACTGACAAGCTCCAATAGACAGATGCGTGCTATATGGCAGACCAATCCAAACTAATTTCTCGGCATGTCCAGCCCACTCATTATCTCAGCCAATCATGGCTAGCGGGAAGGTTGCTCACTTTTTCTGTGGCTAAACCAACTAGGCTCATAATCTAACAATTTTATCTGTATTTACAGATGGCATACAGGTTTGATATTAAGGCACATGAAAGTTCACATGTTCGAGAAGACATTTCTGCCAAAAAATGCATTTAGATTTTTTTTCTCAATTCACGTTCAAACAGCTCTCCTGTGAAGTCATGACTTGCGACATAACGCCTAGTTTCCTGAAGCGGGTCACTAATATAGACCACATGGAAAATTCAATAAATACATTTTTGAAATGAATGAAGACTTGCTAAAAGTGGAAAAATTCTGATTTTGACATGTCCCTTTTATGGATCTTCTGTGACTTCTAGGAAGATTTTAACCCACTTAACCACAACATTTATCCACATTTTCACCACAATTGTTAACCGTAGTTATTTTGTTGCTTTTACAAAGTATTTTCTGAGGATTTGTATTTATTTCAGTTGATTAGGGATTCATTTTAAGGTAAAAAAAGGTTTTTAAAAAAAAGGTAAAAACGAACATCTAATAATGAAACTATAGTGTAAAAGCTGGTGAGCAGGTTCTACTCTTTTTGGCCTTTTTCTAGTGTTTTGTATTGGAGCAGGTCAACCCTGTTACCTATTGATAGACAGGCTAGAATTTTGGTAACAATTACATTTTTGGGGTGAAACTTGCATTCAATTCCCCCTTCTTGTTGCAGACAACAAGCTTCCATGCCCCCTGTCACAAGGGGATTTATGGATATCATATTACAAATAGGTGAAATAAAACCAAGTTACACTACTCAAAAGGTGCAATTACCTATTCTACAACAATCAATGGGTAGACCTATGCATAATTAATTTAAATGTCCAAAAAATGTATGTATCAATTGCAGACTGGCCCTTTAATTATCTAAATGATTAAAGTAAGCGTTCAACCTAATACAGAACTGTATACTATCCTGTCTGTGTCCCCTGGTTCCTATAGAACTCGGTGGTCCAATCCACTCTCTCATACTGTCTCAGTGGCTGCTTGATAGGGAGGGTGTGATGAGGACTGGCTGGCCCCTCCTTGCTGCAGGGCTGTACTCAGTGCTGTCCCAGGTAGTTCTGGTCCGAGGCTGTATGGACTCCTGTAAGGAATGCTCAGGGCCTCAGAATGACCTGTGTCTGGAGTGCAGAACAGGCTGGACCCTCCATGACAACACATGTGTAGGTAAGCGGGACTGTGTGTGTGTGTGTGTGTGTGTGTGTGTGTGTGTGTAGAGAGAGAGATATATATTATGTGTGTGTGTGTGTCTCAGATAAATGAAGAGATGTATAAAACATCTAATATCTTTCTAAATGTTTGTGTTTATAATGTAAAATGCTTCAATGTACAATCTTACTGTTCTGTACTTTATACAAAACCTGTTCTGTTGTGTTGCTATTAATATCTGTTTCTGTTGTGTTCCAGACATAGATGAGTGTGGCACAGAGCTGGGCCAGTGTCCCCCCAACACCTACTGCTTCAACACAGAGGGCAACTATCAGTGCAAAGGTCAGTGCTGCTACCAGGGCAGAGGTCAGTGCTGCTACCAGAGCTCACTTCTTCCTCTTCAACAGCCAATCAGAAGTTGATTGGCTGTCGGTCAGAGGCCGAGCAGTTGGTCAGCCTCCGACCACAAGGCACTACAGAGGGTAGTGCGAAGGGCTAGTAAATCACTGGGCCAAGCTTACTGCCATCCAGGACCTCTATACCAGGCGGTGTCAGAGGAAGGCCCTAAAAATGGTCAAACACTCCAGCCACCCTAGTCATAGACTGTTCTCTCTGCTACCGCACGGCAAGCGGTACCGAAGCGCCAAGTGTAAGTCCGAGAGGCTTCTAAACAGCTTCTACCCCCAAGCCATAAGACCCCTGAACAGCTAGTCAAATGGCTACCCAGACAATGTGCAGTGTCCCTCCTCCCCCTCACCCCCTCTTTACACCACTGCTACTCTCTGTTGTCATCTGTGCATAATCACTTTAGTAACTCTACCTACATGCACATACTACCTCAAACAACCGCAGTTGTTATTTTTTATCTCGTCTCTTATTCTTATCTGTATTATTTTTGAAACTGCATTGTTGGTTAGGGGCTCGTAAGTAAGCATTTCACTGTAAGGTCTACACCTGTTGTATTCGGCGCATGTGACTAATACAATTTGATTTGATTTGATTTTAAACACTCTATGGGGCGAATCCTAACTTCCCCTTGAGTAAACTTTTTGTTTCCAAATGATATAATTTTTAAAAAGGTGAAAATTTGTCATAAGACTATCAAGAGCTTCATTGTATAGATAAGAGTTGTATTGAATACCACAGAGATCCTATTCAATTTAATGTGTAATTCTATGTTCAATACAATTTCATTCAGAATCCATAAGATTTCTTCAGTTTGCTGTATACAATTATATTATAATCTCTGAAACAGAATCTCCTCTCGCATTAGTGTGAACTGTGAGCTGTGTATGAGTGTTATGAGTTCATTCAGATGGATTTGTGGTCTTCCACCAGGCTGTGACCAGGCCTGTGTAGGCTGTATGGGTGCTGGGCCAGTTCGCTGCAGGAAGTGTGCTGCTGGCTACAGACTAACCGGAGCAAAGTGTTTAGGTAAGTGGCCTATTTTGTGTATGAGAATGTGTAAAGTATGTATAAGGATGAGTGTGTGTGTGTTTGTCTGTCTCTCTGTCTGGATGTTTGTCAGTCTGTCTGATTCTTAGTCCAGAAATATTTCTCTCTCTCTCTCTCTCTCTCTCTTTCCCTCCCTGCCTCCCTCAGATATAGATGAATGCAGTGAGCGGGTTCTGGCGTGTTCAGGGCTGGATGAGATCTGTACCAATTTGGATGGATCTTTCCACTGTGACTGTGCTGAAGGCTTCACACGCAAAAACAACGTCTGTGTGCAGAAAAAGCTACCCAGTGGTAAGTGTTCTAATCACACATGCTCACACCACGCACTGACGCGCGCACACACCAACACACACACACACACACACACACACACACACACACACACACACACACACACACATCTCTTTCCCACACTCCTTCCAGCTGTATTTATTTTATTTTAGGGATTATAAAACATACATTGAACACCAAAGAGAAGCCGCACCGAACACCCAAAGTACTCCAGTTGTAGGTTGCAGGGTGTAGGGTGTAGTATGTGTGCACCTGGCTTGAGCGTTCCACATCTGGATTGTGCAACTTTTGCCCATTACAGTTTTTTCCAACTGCTTACACAAGTTTTCAAAACTGTCTCCTTTTTTTCAAAACTCTACACACAATTCCCAAAACTGCACACACAAAATGCAAAATGCCTCACATCTCCTTCAAAATGTAACACTGCATTCAAAATGCCATGAACACATGTCAGAATGAAGCATTTGCATCAAATGGCAAACACTGCTTTCATAATAGTACATTTTTGGATATACCATGTAAAGACTGTTGTTCTAAAGCTCTTTGGTCTTTCATAGGCTTATATCTATATTTCAATACAATGTTCTACAGTGAAAGTAATCTGCTGAGCGGGGTAACAAGTACACTGTAAACACCAATGCAATGTAGAAACAGAAAATATTTATTAGGCCAAACATTACTGTTGTATACAGTAGCATACAACAAAACCATAAACATATGTAAACCAAAAGTATATTCTTTAGAATACAGTAAAGAACACAATTTGTGTGTGTGGGGTCCCGGGGGGTCAGTCCAGGAACTGGTAGGGGGGGGAGAATCACCAGTGCTAAGCTACGCTTCATCTCTTCTCCGGCCTGAGTCTGGCCACAATACTTCGTCCACATCGCAGGATACGTTTTCTCTTGCCAAACATTGAGGGAAGTATCTCCTAGCATGGCGTATCCAACCTTGGACAGAGGCAACCTCTATGTCCCCACATAGACCATATTTATAATTGCAGTCTCTTGTACATCTGTAAACAAGCGTCCTCGTCCTCCATGATGTCTTTGCCTTTCCACTCTGTACAGAATTCAAACACAGTATGTGTTCAGCATAGGAACTGTAAACAATGTACAAAAAATGTAGTACAGCATGATAACCAACCTCATTCATTCAATGCAGTGCAGTAAATGGATGGCTTAGAGTTACAAATGTTTATGCAATACTATGCAGTCGTACGTATTTTACAGTACATTGCTGTAATGCTAAAATAGTCATTAGATAGTTTCATTTCAGTCTCATTTCTGAAGGTTCGAATTATGGACGCCACTGTAAATTGACTCAAGTTGGGCTGGACTCTCAGTCTCTCATGGTCAAACCGTGGTTGATCACATGATCAACAAGTTTTGCCCTAATCTCATCAGAGATGGCTCTCCTTCCTTCTCTTCTTTGCCCTCGTCCTCTCCCTCTCCCTCCTACTCCTCTTGCTCTCTGTCCATTGTTGGCATCCATTGTTCAAAACAGGTAATCTGACCTTTGACCTATTTATAGGCCTATAACTACAGTAAAGCAGTGATTGGTTAGTGATCAGTTAAGCTATTAGTGTTTGCACATGTGAGGAGTGTGTGACCTGGTGAATAAGTGTAGCATTTTGATTGGTTGTGTTTGGAAAAGGAAAGCAAGTCACTTCCTGTTCGAATTTTGTGTTTTAGGTAAATAATTATTTTATTTTATTTTTATTTTTTTTTACCTTTATTTAACCAGGTAGGCAAGTTGAGAACAAGTTCTCATTTACAATTGCGACCTGGCCAAGATAAAGCAAAGCAGTTCGACAGATACAACGACACAGAGTTACACATGGAGTAAAACAAACATACAGTCAATAATACAGTATAAACAAGTCTATATACAATGTGAGCAAATGAGGTGAGAAGGGAGGTAAAGGCAGAAAAGGCCATGGTGGCAAAGTAAATACAATATAGCAAGTAAAACACTGGAATGGTCGTTTTGCAATGGAAGAATGTGCAAAGTAGAAATAAAAATTATGGGGTGCAAAGGAGCAAAATAAATTAATTAATTAAATACAGTTGGGAAAGAGGTAGTTGTTTGGGCTACATTATAGGTGGGCTATGTACAGGTGCAGTAATCTGTGAGCTGCTCTGACAGTTGGTGCTTAAAGCTAGTGAGGGAGATAAGTGTTTCCAGTTTCAGAGATTTTTGTAGTTCGTTCCAGTCATTGGCAGCAGAGAACTGGAAGGAGAGGCGGCCAAAGAAATAATTGGTTTTGGGGGTGACTAGAGAGATATACCTGCTGGAGCGTGTGCTACAGGTGGGAGATGCTATGGTGACCAGCGAGCTGAGATAAGGGGGGACTTTACCTAGCAGGGTCTTGTAGATGACATGGAGCCAGTGGGTTTGGCGACGAGTATGAAGCAAGGGCCAGCCAACGAGAGCGTACAGGTCGCAATGGTGGGTAGTATATGGGGCTTTGGTGACAAAACGGATTGCACTGTGATAGAATGCATCCAATTTGTTGAGTAGGGTATTGGAGGCTATTTTGTAAATTACATCGCCAAAGTCGAGGATTGGTAGGATGGTCAGTTTTACAAGGGTATGTTTGGCAGCATGAGTGAAGGATGCTTTGTTGCGAAATAGGAAGCCAATTCTAGATTTAACTTTGGATTGGAGATGTTTGATATGGGTCTGGAAGGAGAGTTTACAGTCTAACCAGACACCTAAGTATTTGTAGTTGTCCACGTATTCTAAGTCAGAGCCGTCCAGAGTAGTGATGTTGGACAGGCAGGTAGGTGCAGGTAGCGATCGGTTGAAGAGCATGCATTTAGTTTTACTTGTATTTAAGAGCAATTGGAGGCCACGGAAGGAGAGTTGTATGGCATTGAAGCTTGCCTGGAGGGTTGTTAACACAGTGTCCAAAGAAGGGCCGGAAGTATACAGAATGGTGTCGTCTGCGTAGAGGTGGATCAGAGACTCACCAGCAGCAAGAGCGACCTCATTGATGTATACAGAGAAGAGAGTCGGTCCAAGAATTGAACCCTGTGGCACCCCCATAGAGACTGCCAGAGGTCCGGACAGCAGACCCTCCGATTTGACACACTGAACTCTATCAGAGAAGTAGTTGGTGAACCAGGTGAGGCAATCATTTGAGAAACCAAGGCTGTCGAGTCTGCCGATGAGGATGTGGTGATTGACAGAGTCGAAAGCCTTGGCCTGATCAATGAATACGGCTGCACAGCAATGTTTCTTATCGATGGCGGTTAAGATATCGTTTAGGACCTTGAGCGTGGCTGAGGTGCACCCATGACCAGCTCTGAAACCAGATTGCATAGCAGAGAAGGTATGGTGAGATTCGAAATGGTTGATAATCTGTTTGTTGACTTGGCTTTCGAAGACCTTAGAAAGGCATGGTAGGATAGATATAGGTCTGTAACAGTTTGGGTCAAGAGTGTCCCCCCCCTTTGAAGAGGGGGATGACCGCAGCTGCTTTCCAATCTTTGGGAACCTCGAAAGAGAGGTTGAACAGGCTAGTAATAGGGGTGGCTTGTGTGTAGTGTTTTGAAAAAAGTGTTTAATGCAATTGATAACTGAGTCAAACGCTGAGAAATAGCTTATGGTTTTGGATATTTGGTGTGTAGTTTTGCACTTTGAGTGAGAGGTTTCAAAAATCGTGTGACATGAAAAGATTTTGTGTGTAAGCAGTTGGAAAAAACTGTATTATTTTCAACATTTGTCAAGCCTTGTCAAATTGGTTGTTGATCATTGCTAGACAACCAACAGATGAGAAAGTATGAATTTGCTTATAGAGATGAAAATATCAACGAAAATAATGTATTTATACCGGTAAATGTGTGTTTTCCTGTTGATAATTACATTTCCCGGGGGCACGGACATCGACTCTAGGAGGTTAAAGATACATATTTTTGTTAAGAGTATTATTATACTGTTGATTGATTGACTGTTTTTCCAAATCTCCCAACAGTTGTATTTGTAGGGTTAATTTTAAACGAATGTTGTGATTTTTCAGCCATTCCCTAATTTATAACCAGGAACAAGCTATCTGTGGGCAATGCCAGAATAAATGGTCTGATGATTCTGTCTCTGCAAAACCTGCAGAGCTAAGATGGTTGTATGTTCGTAGCAAGAATTATATACAGTACTTTAAATTGAAAAACTCAAAGCGTTGAATCTTGCGTCGTTTTGTATATCAGCTCATATACCTTGTACCCTGGAATCGGTACATCAAACATTTCTTCCCAGCTATTTTGCAACCTGCATGGCACAGCTGTCAACATTTTGGTTCTCAAATGAAACTGGTATATTTTTCTATTTTTGCAAATGTTTTTCACCAGTTTTGTTCCTTAACATAGGGCAAACAGACCAGTTTCCTACTTCCTCCCCCATCTACTCTCCTCCTCCATTTCTGCTGTAGTGCTGCAATCAATTTGTTGTAACTTAGATTGAGCAAACCTTCTCATATATTTCCAATAGCTACAAGTGTGACATAACTCTACCATTCCTATTCATAATATCATAAATATAATACCCTCTAATATTTTTTTTCATAAATAATTTTTTTAAATCAATGAGTATACTTGTGTTTAACTATAATATTTGTTATAATGTACTTTGAACAAGGTTTTAATTTTCAGTTAGCCAAAAATGAGAAGTAGCGTGGCAGGTAGCCTAGTGATTAGAGCATTGGGCCAGTAACCGAAAGGTTGGTAGATCAAATCCCCTTGCTGACAAGGTAAAAATCTGTCATTCTGCCCCTGAACAAGGCGGTTAACCCAATGTTCCTAGGCCGTCATTGTAAATAAGAATTCGTTCTTAACTGACTTGAATAGTTAAATGAAGGTTAAATAAAAATAAAATAAAAAGTAGCTGTATTAAGGCAAAAATAAATATTTTGAACAAGATGTGATCCTTATGAATCTACTGAAGAACAAGTTTGGGTTTAAGTTAAGCTTTAGTATGAGCGAGATTTTCAGTGAGAGGTTTAGTGCTTTAATTTTTAATAATTGCAGCCCCTCAAACTGATATTCATTATAGAAATAGGCATGTTTAATCTTGTCTGGCTTAGTGTTCCAGAAATATGTTTTGCTCATATGATTTGAAAAACAAATCACCTGGAGCAGGCAACTCTATAAGTAAATAAGTAAACTGTGATATAAGTTTATCAGTGTAGTTTTTACCTCTGCAGGATCTAGTTAATTATTGTTAATAACTTTCTATTGAAAAGTAATGTTGAAAATTAATTAATTTCTCTCTCTCTCTCTCTGTCTCTCTCCCTCTCTCCCTGCAGGTGTGGGTGAGAAGGGTCTGTTTGAGGACGTCCAGGATGAAGAGGTGGAGGTTCTACAGCAGATGTTCTTTGGGGTGCTGCTCTGTGCTCTGGCCACCCTGGCTGCTAAAGGAGACATGGTCTTCACCTCCATCTTCATGGGTGGAGTGGCGGCCATGGCTGGATACTGGCTCATAGACAGGGGAGACCACTTTTTGGACAGCTTTCTGAAGGGACGCTAGAACTACACTTCTATCAAGGACATATTACTATAACCTGTTGGTGGGTATATAGGACATTTATAATTGACATTAACACCAAGCAGACACTAGCCTGGGTGCCAGTCTGTTAATGCTCTCTTGCCAACTCCTTATGAAATTTTGTCAACATGGCAATTACATAAGAAGTTGTCAAGAGAGTAGAAACAGACTGGCACCCAGGCTAAACAGACTATTACATGTTATTTGTAAAGAAATAATGATCCCTGTTGATCCCTGTTGAAAAGCTTTAATAATTAACATTGCTGTGTGCAACTTGCCTTCAACACTATCATGCAGTCAATTTCACCAAAGATTATAGAAAGGAAACCTGATCACATAAAACAGTGTTAAATAAAATGTGTGTGTGTGTGTGTGTGTGTGTGTGTGTGTGTACACTGAGTGTTCAAAACGTTATGAACACCTGCTCTTTCCATGACATAGACTGACCAGGTGAATTCAGGTGAAAGCTATGATCCCTTATTGATGTCACTTATTAAATCCACTTCAAGCATTGTAGATGAAGGGGAGAAGACAGGTTTGTGTCAATAACTCCAACGCTGCTGGGTTTTTCACGCTACAACAGTTTCCCGTGTGTATCAAGAATGGTCCACCACCCAAACTTCCAACTTGAAACAACTGTGGGAAACCTTGGAGTCATCATCCCCGTGGAACACTTTCAACACCTTGTAGAATCCATGCCCCTAATGCTAGTTAGTAACTTACTTCAAACTGGGGGGAGGGGTGTACTTAATGTGTTGTACAGTCAAAGTATGTTTGTACACTATGCATATTAAGTTGTCAATTTCAAATGAAAAATGACAGAAGTCTCAATGATGCATTAAATGTTCAAATACAATGTGTGTGTGTCTGTATGTGTGTGTGCGTGCGTGTTTGTAGGTATGCAACGAAAAGTCTTCATTACTCTGGTCCACCCTCCTGCTTCTCTTCTGAACTCCTTCAAGACTGTTGGAAAAGCATTCCTCATGAAGATGGTCGAGAGAATGCCAAGAGTGTGCAAAGCTGTCATCAAGGCAAAGTGTGGCTACTTTGAAGAATCTCAAATATAAAATATATTTTGATTTGTTTAACACTTTTTTGGTTACTACATAATCCCAAATGTGTTATTTCATAGTTTTGATGTCTTCACTATTATTTTACAATGTAGAAAATAGTAAAAATAAAGAAAAAACCTGGAATGAGTAGGTGTGTCCAAACTTTTGACTGGTTCTGAACTTTGGCTTTGATCATCCTGTCTGGCTGTAGGTCTGTACAAAATAAATGTATAAGGAGGTTGTGGTAAGAACATTTCATCATGGACAATACAGAACTAAAGGTTGATATATTCTGCATCATATTCACAAGGGCAATTCTTACCTCTGAGAATTGGTTTTCTCTGAAAAACGAATTAGGCCATATTATTATATTGAATATAGCCTAACCTATACAATATCACCAAAAGGAGTTGATAGATTAATCCATGTCAACGGCACTAACATTAATATGACAAAGGAAAATGTTTACAAATGATTTGTTAAGCAGAATCAGAAGTACTCACTCGTCATCCAGCGAAGACAGACAGATGCCAATCCCATCAGGAACACGCCCACTCCAGAAGCCACACCCACTGCTGCCTGCCATAACTGGACCACTGTTTGGTGACATGATGACATCAGGAGAGGTTACTAGCTTTTAATTCCAATGTAAATATTTAAATGGTAGACAGGTGTTAGAATACCACTTTATTACTAGTCTGAGAAATTGTTTCCGTTTTCATGTGTGAGAAAGACAGCTAACCAGTTAAACATTTGACATTTAATTAATTTACATTTACATTACATTTAAGTCATTTAGCAGACGCTCTTATCCAGAGCGACTTACAAATTGGTGCGTTCACCTTAAGACATCCAGTGGAACAGCCACTTTACAATAGTGCATCTAAATCTTTTAAGGGGGGGGGGGGGGTGAGAAGGATTACTTTATCCTATCCTAGGTATTCCTGAAAGAGGTGGGGTTTCAGGTGTCTCCGGAAGGTGGTGATTGACTCCGCTGTCCTGGCGTCGTGAGGGAGTTTGTTCCACCATTGGGGGGCCAGAGCAGCGAACAGTTTTGACTGGGCTGCGCGGGAACTGTACTTCCTCAGTGGTAGGGAGGCGAGCAGGCCAGAGGTGGATGAACGCAGTGCCCTTGTTTGGGTGTAGGGCCTGATCAGAGCCTGGATTTAGCAGACGCTCTTGTCCAGAGTGACTTACATCAGTTAATTCATCTTAAGACAGCAAGGTGAGACAACAACAACAATCATAGCAAGTACATTTTGACTCAACAAGGTAGTTATCAGCAAAGTTAGTGCAGTAGGAAAAGGCAAGTGTATTTTTGCCGTGGGATTAATAAAAAGGATACTTAACCCAATTTTTTTTGAGAGTTTGTGTTCACAACACTGTCTGTGGAGCGTTGACCTCCTGTGTGTACATTTGTGAGGAAAAAAAACATATATATATACAAAACCCGGGTAAGATAAAGGTAGTCTATTTGTTTCAGTTTTGCTAACTAAAGATGACCAACACACCTGATGTAGGAGAAGAAACATTATGAGACGAAAAATGTACATTTGTTTCATATCTAAGAAAAGTACTACCAATATAGAGTGAAAGT
Organism: Oncorhynchus nerka; assembly: GCF_034236695.1. Lineage (NCBI taxonomy): Eukaryota > Metazoa > Chordata > Actinopteri > Salmoniformes > Salmonidae > Oncorhynchus > Oncorhynchus nerka. The sequence continues at coordinate 53,848,795 of NC_088410.1, read as the reverse complement.
ACAAGCAGCTATGAATAGGTTAATGAGTAAACCACAGTCAAACCTGGTGCAAGGAAAGTAATTCTAATTATACAAAAAGATGGTATCTAAATGGGATTACATTTATCAAGTATCGCCTTTTTTGTAATGAAGCAAATTTCTAATGATAAAAAACATACAAAAACCTGGAGAACATAAAGCAATTCTATTTGTTTAGGTTCTATCTCCTAACTAGGTAAAGATGACTAACACACCTGAAGTAGGATTCAGTGATGTACTAGGGGTCAAAGGAGAGGTCGAACCTGGTGAGAAGAGAACTCATATTACACAAGAAAGTCTTTCATTAAACAAAATGACCTACAAATCAGATGGACTTAAAGTACACAAATCTGGACTGAAATTACACGCAGCTATGAATAGATCTATTAGTAAACCGTTCAGAGCTTCAGTGAATTAATGTGAACAGAAAAATGTCAACTGTAAACTAAGTTACATTTAGTGGGCATATTTGTAGTTGGTCTCTGTAATGTATCGACGTGTGGTCCACCAAGCATAGCCTCCCTCCTTTTCTCACGTGACCCATAGTGCACCACTGGTATTGCACCACTAGGTGTCGCTAATACACTACATCCATCCTCTTCTCAGATAATTGACTAACATTTATAATAACATTATGAAAAAAGTAAAACAAAACTGCAGATCAATGCATTATAACGTAACAAAACATTATCTAGTGCTCAAAATAAAGTATATCTGGTACAAAGGTAGCTGACAACTTGTTTTGCTTTGGTTGCTGTAGCATAAGCATGTCACCTTGTTGGATTGTGCTTTCAGTTGCTCTCCTAGATCTGTCTGCGTTCTGTCAGCCGTCTCCTTCCTTTCAGCATCAGCAAGCCCAATGGTGTTCTCTTGTGGTGCAGCTCCTGGCGGCATGACGGCTGACAGCTCTGGCTGTTTGGTTCTAATTTGGCGGTTGAACAACAGTTCAGCTGGACTGCGGCTTGTGACTGAGTGTGGGGTACTCCTGTAGGCCATGGGAAACGTCTGTAGTTCTGTGCACCAATCCTTCCCTTCTGATTGAGTGGTGTGAATTGCTTTGGCAAGCGTCCTGTTCTGTCTTTCAACTTCGCCTTTGGCCTGAGGCCAGTATAGAAGGATGCGAAGGTGTCGGGTCCTGTTTTCCAACACATACAGTATGCTCGGAAATCACTTGCAATGAGAGGAGCACCATTATCCGTCACAATAGACTCAGGATACCCATGGACTGCAAACGTCGCCCTTTTGATTATATTGGCGGTGGTGATGCAGTTTAGGATGCTCACATCAACCCACCTTGAGTAGTAGTCTGTTGTTACAAGGTGTTCTCATGTTGGAAACAGCCCACACATGTCATTGGCTAGGATATGCCATGGTTTAGCTGGTACTGTAGCTCTGTTCTGACTGTGTGGACCTGCTTTGGTGGTGTGTCATTGACTTGACATGCTGGACAGGACTTCACGAGCAGTTCAACCTCTTTACCAATGTTTGGCCACCACACTTTTGTGCGCAGTCTCTGTTTTGTTTTTACTATTCCTTGATACCCTTCGTGGGCTAACATCAAAGTCCGATTCTGAGCTGCTCATGGCATAATAATGTGGTTGCCTCGTTGAACTATCTGTCCAGCAATAGAGAGTTTTTCTTGAACACGTCGGTATGCAGTGCCGCACATACTCTAATCACCCTGTCTGATGCTTGTTGGTAGAGTAGCTAGTACGAAATCCTTTGCTGACATTTATTCCAGCTCTGGTGGGGTGAATGGGTATGGTACTGCGTGTTTGGCTACGTTGTAGAAGTGGTCGTCCCCATAGTGTAGAGATGCCGGAGGGTTCAGAGTCAACCGTGACAGTGAGTCGGCTGCAATTCTGAGGCCCAGGCTTGTATACAACCTTGAATCTGTAAGGCTGCATTCTCAGTGCCCATTTCTTGTTCCTCTCTGGTGGTTTGGATTTTGGAGAATACATTGTCTCTAAAAGCTTGCGGTCGGTTACCATTACAAAGTCTTTGCCATAGAAAAACACATCTCTGCATCTTGATTGAAGTAGGTCATGTCGTGTGAACTGGCCAGTACATTCTTCAGCGCGTTGAATGATTATTCTTGTTCATCTCTCCATGTCCATTTGCTTGACGCTTTTGATAGTCTTCTCAGCGGTACGGATGTGGTTGCCAGATTTGGTATAAATCTGCCGCAGTAGTTTACAAGTCCAAAGAAACTCTTTACTTCAGCAGCATTTGTCGGTCTGCGTGTGTTCTGCACCACTTCCACCTTTGACTGTACTGCTCTGACACCGTTCTTCGAGAGAACGTGGCCCATGAACTCCATCACCGCCAGTTGGAATTCACATTTGTCACTGTTGAAGGTGAGACCCCACTCCTGCAGTCATCTCAGTACTTGGTGTAGTCGTTTGTTGTGTTCTTGTGTGTTCTTCCCAAACACAATGACAACATCTGAGATGTTGTGGACCCCCTCAATGCCTTGTAGGACTTGACGGATGATGTGCTGTTATATCTCTGGAGCAGAGGAGAGACCGAACATTAGTCTCTTGTAGCACCACAAACCTGTGTGAGTCATAAATGTGGTCAAGGAACGAGACTCAGTTCGATCTGATGATATCCCCACTTTAGGTCTAGTTTTGAGAAGACCATGGCTCCTGACATGTCCTCCAGGATCTCTTCGGGGGTGGGGATGGGGTGTTGCTCCCGCACAACAGCTTCATTTGCTCTAATCATGTAAGTACAAACTCTGATGTCACCAGTTTTCTTGTGTACTACAACTAATGGGGACACCCATGCTGTAGGTCCATTCACTTTCTCAATAAAATCCATGTCCTCTAGCTCGTTCGTCTTCTCTTCAACCAGCTTACTGACACTGAATGGTATTCTGCATACCGGCTGTGCAAAAGATGTGGCTGTCTCATCTACATGAATTCCTAACTGGGAGTCTTCAGATTTCCAAGCCCTGTGAAACGTTGTGTGTCATCATCTCGGACTGAGTTTGTGTGCCTCTGGCCCTATTTGCAATATGCCAAGAGCAACTGAAGATTTCTTTCCCAGTACAGATGTCTGTGCATCTTTCACGACTAAAATGTCTGCAGTACCGACTCAGAAATAACAACAGCTGTAATGTGGGCAGTGAACAGGCCCTCAACTGCTAATGGTTGTGTTCAACCATATAGGTAGTCTCTTGGATGTTAGTTTCAATTAAACTTGCATTCGGTCTGCAAATGACTGAATGTTGCTGTGCCCACAATATTACAACTTGCCCCAGAGAAAATTAACATGTTAACTGGCTGGCCATTGATTAATAACTGCATTTAAGCATAATCAGTACTGCTGGTAAGTGTGAACACATGTTCATCATTGTCATTGTCTGTTTTGTCATTTTGTGTAGCAGGTGTGTTTGTGACTTGATTTACATTCAGTTTTGACTTTGTCCTGCACGTTTTGGAGAAATGTCCGTCTTTGTTGCATCGTTTACCTTATTTGATGGAACATGATGGCCCTCCTGACCACACGTAACAGCTTTGCCATCATTAGACGCCTTGCCTTTGTTGTATGAAGAAAATATTGCTTTACTTTTTTCAATTTTGTTCCATTCCCCTCCATCTGGGTTGTTCTTGTTCAATGTTCCCTGTTGAATTGTGGTTAGAGTGAGGTCCATCTGGCGCAGAAATCGTTAACGCAACACATTTCAGTGACACTTGTCAATCCCTTAAAAAATCATCCTTGAAATCTCCATAATCACATGTAGCAGCCAACTGTTTCAGTCTGCTCACAAACGTGTCCACTGATTACTAAACAAATGTCTCTCGTAGAGAATGTTTTTTTTGTGTGGAGTGAAGCACTCATTTAGCTTTGTCAACGCAATCTCATAGTCCTTGTCTATCCCCGTGTCATCTAACGTGGTGAATATATCCTGCACATCCGAACCTCCCAAGTGCAATAAAAAAGATTTTTACTCCTGAAGCAGTGATGAACAGTTTGAAACTATTAATACATTTCGCCCATTACAAAACAACACTGGCTAAATAAAGAGAAAAATGATTGATTATTATTGTTATTTGTGCCTTGGTCCTATAAGAGCTCTTTGTGACTTCCACGAGCTGGTTTATGACAACTGACACTCATTCTTATGTTTAATAAATGTATAGTGTAAAAAACAACATTTGAGAGTGAGCTGACGCTGGTGCTAGAGGGGGTATTCAGTTGGAGGTTGAATGTTTAAAGGGGTACGGGGCTATGAAAAGTTTGGGAACCACTGCCTTAGATGACCAATACACCTGTTGTAGGACTCTCTGTCATACTGAGGGGCAAAGTAGAACCAGGGCCTTTCTTACTGTTGTAACGAGCTCTGCTATAAAATAACAGTAGTTTGTGGGTCAGAATGAATATATTAATACTATGAATATGCTAAAATATAAGTGAGTCAGATCATGAAGACCTGCAGCCCTGATAGATTTATTTAGATAATGACTCACCTGGAAAAGTGTACCCATCACTGTGTGGAGAGAGAGTTTGGTCCTGAGCTCACTCCATCAGTTTCTGAACTGTGAAGTAGAACACACATCTATGCATATTATTCTGTATATTATATTGTATAAGTTCCAATTTCACAAAATCTACAATGTAGATGTTCATTCAAATTATGGATCTATAGTTTCTATAACAATTACAAGACGCAAAAGTGACACATTAAACTTGTTTCTCTAACTACAAGGCAACATAAAAATGTAACTGTTGTTACTGACAAATAAGATTAATTAATATTGTTGTGATGCTATTAATTACTAGATTGGCTGATTCTATTAATGTGGTATACAGCGAGGGGGAGCTGTGACACTGGTCTGGACAGGAGTCCGTTGTTAGAGCAGAATTCGCACAGAAGTTGGCTTGAGCTTTGATTGATTCTATCAAATCAAATCCAATTTTATTTGTCACATACACATATTTGTCACATACACATCCAGTTTCTGGAGACCTCTCCTTGTTTGGATTTGCAAATCCAACGGGGCAGTGCTCGGGTCTGTGTATGACTGTCCATGTGGGTGTTTGAGTGAGAAAAACGCAACGTCCCGACAACATCAAAATAGCCTTTCACGAGTCTGAAGTCAGGACTTTGAATTAGGTGTCAGCCAGACAACCAACTCTTATTTACAATCACGGCCGGTGGTGATACAGCCTGGAATCGAACCACGGTCTGTAGGGACACGAGAGCAGGGAACACGGTGGGAAAGGGGCGTGTACAAATGGAACAATTGTGCATTTTTCACTGAAATATGGAGGTGGCTCTTAAAAGAGCCTTTGGGGGATTTTGGAGATCAGGTCATCGTTTATGCGGGCTCTCCGCGAATACGATGGGCCAGCTGGATGTCCTTGGGCATGATGGTCACCCTCTTGGCGTGGATGGCGCACAGGTTGGTGCCCTCGTACAGGCCGACCAGGTAAGCCTCGCTTGCCTCCTGCAGGGCCATCACTGCGGAACTCTGGAAGCACAGGTCGGTCTTAAAGTCCTGGGCAATTTCTCGCACCAGGCGCTGGAAAGGCAGTTTGCGGATCAGCAGCTCAGTGGACTTCTGGTAACGACGGATCTCTCTAAGAGCCACGGTGCCGGGCCTGTAACGGTGAGGCTTCTTCACGCCACCGGTGGCCGGGGCGCTCTTGCGCGCAGCCTTGGTGGCGAGCTGCTTCCTGGGTGCTTTGCCACCGGTGGATTTGCGAGCGGTTTGCTTGGTTCTGGCCATGGCGCTAGCTAGCTTCCTTCTTTTACAGTCGGAGTATAGCCTATGTGAAGTTTATAAAGCCGGCAGCGGCATCTGCTGATTGGTCACCATCTCCGTACCGCCCTGATTGGCCCGTTGCGGAGGCCTCCTCCGCCGCCCATTGGACAGAAGGCTCGGCCTCTCCGTGCCGCCCCAAAATACAACCCCCTCCCTCGCCGAGGCGCGCTTGGGTCTTTTGTTAGGGCCGCGAGCAACGTTACACTTTAAGCGCAATAATGCTCTCTCATTCTAACCTAGTAGTTGTTATTCTTCATTTAGGCCTCATGTGGGCACTTGATACTGTTCCGTGTATATGTGTGTGTGTGTGTGTGTGTGTGTGTGTGTATCTAACGAACACGCCAAATAGTTGGCCAGGCATAGAAAGGACACTTTGCACTTTTGCTGAGCTAGGTGGTTGGCTCTTAAAAGAGCCTTTGGGGGTTGAGTAGTCAAGTTGCAGCCGCACCAGCGATTTTACTTGGCTTTGACGGCCTTCTCAGTCTTCTTGGGGAGCAGCACTGCCTGGATGTTGGGCAGAACACCACCCTGAGCGATGGTCACGCCGCCAAGCAGTTTGTTCAGCTCCTCGTCGTTACGGACTGCCAGCTGCAGGTGACGGGGGATGATACGAGTCTTCTTGTTGTCACGGGCAGCGTTTCCGGCCAACTCCAGGATCTCAGCAGTCAGGTACTCGAGCACTGCGGCCAGGTAGACTGGTGCGCCAGCGCCCACACGCTCGGCGTAGTTGCCTTTGCGCAGCAGCCTGTGCACACGGCCCACGGGGAACTGGAGCCCGGCACGGGATGAACGTGTCTTTGCCTTCGCCCTGGCCTTGCCTTGCCTCCGGTTTTGCCTCTTCCGCTCATATTGGTAGCTTCAGTATGTCACAGAAAGTCTGAATGAACCGCTGGCCACCTCGAGAGCCTTACTTATACCTCGCCCCAAGAGGCATCGATTTGCCACGGGACCGGTGTGGCCTTATCCAATTGGAGTGAGGGAGGGACAGACAGACAGACAGTCAGCCCTAAGCCCGCCCCCACCCGACCGCAGGCATGCAGGCAGGCAGCAGAGTGACAAGGGCTAGGCTACTCTGTTTCCCTCCGACTTTTGTTACTTTTTCTCGTTGGCGGGAGCGCCAAAGTGACAACTCAAATCACTGAAACATGTATCAATCAATTCGAGAGTGGTCCAACCCACTATAGTATGTATTCTTCTTATTATTATCAGGATCAATGTGACATGCGTATTCTAACACATATCACAACAATGTTGACTGGTGAGGGTGCTGCACTCTTGAGTGACAAATGTAAAGCCATTTAGCCACTCGAAAATGTGGTGCGTAAAAGTAATTAATTTCATTTCTTTTGCACCACGGGTAGGTAGGTAGGTAGGTAGGTAGGACATACATGGAATGACATGCGCTTTTATGGAAAGAGGTGGGTGGCTCTTAACCTCTTCAGTCGACCCTCTACTTTTTTGAACATTTTGTTAAAAATCGCGCAACATTTCAGCGCCCTGCTACTCATGCCAGGAATATAGTACGTTCATATGGTTAGAATGTGTGGATATTCCTCGGACGTTTTTAAAACTGGTTAAATCACGACTGTGGCTATTACATAACGTGCGTTACATCGGAAAGCGCAGGAAAACCTGATCACAGAAAATGGAAATAAATATCCTTGCGCCACTTCCAGCAATTGTTAACAGTGAGCCGAATTAGATAAGACCGAGCATTCAACTCCCACAGCATCCCCATGTTGTCTAGAGTCTTGTGAATTGAATCATCTTTGATTCTTGGTTGAACCGAAAGAGGGGCACGACTTACCTCCGGTCTCCGCCCAGATCATTCCGGAAGAGCTCTCTCCTGAATTTTTTTCCAAGACGACAGCTAATGATATTTACATCGCCTACGGATGATTTTTATCGCTTATTAACGTTTACTAATACCTAAAGTAGCATTACAAACGTATTTCGAAGTGTTTTGTGAAAGTTTATCGTCTACTTTTTGAATTTTAAAAAATGACGTTACGTTGTGAAATCGCTGTTTTTTTCGTTTATCACACAGTCTACATATAACGATATCTTGGCTTTATATGGCCCGATTTAATCGAAATAAAGACCCAATAGTGTTTATGGGACATCTAGGAGTGCCAACAAAGAAGATGGTGAAAGGTAATGACTGTTTTCTATTTTATTGTGCGGTTTGTGTAACGCAGAGCCTTTTGTGGTAACAACATGTGTCGAGTAGAAAGAACACTGTTTGTAATAGGTTTACTTCTTCTTGGGGCTGCCTTCTTGGCCTTGGCTGCCTTGGGCTTTGCGGCTTTGGGCTTCGCTGCCTTGGTAGCCTTCTTGGGGCTCTTGGCCTCTTTCTTGGCCGCTGCGGTGGGCTTCTTCACTTCTTGGGCTCTTGGGCTTTTTTGGCGGCCTTCTTGGGGGACTTCTTTGCGGCCACGGCCTTCTTGGCTGCTACCTTCTTGGGCTTCTTGGCGGCGGCGGGCTTCTTGGCGGCCACCTTCTTAGCTTTGGGGGCTGCGGCTTTCTTGGCGGGCTTCTTTGCCTCGACGGCCTTCTTGTTGAGCTGAAGGAAGGAGGCACTTGGTCTGGACCAGGGTGCCCTTGGTGACGAGGCTCTTGGTCTTGACACGGGAGTTGTTCTTCTCCACGTCAGGCCGCCTGCCAGAGACTTCTTGAGCGCGGCCAGGGACACGGCTCCTCCTCTCCTTGGAGGCGGACACCGCCTTGACGATGAGCTCGCCTACGCTGGGTCCCGCTTTCTTGGGCTTGGCTGCTGCCTTCTTCTTGGGGGCCTTGGCCGGCGCGGCGGCGGCGGGTGCTGGTGCGACTTCTGCCATGTCTGTCGTTCGGTCCGGTAAACACACACACTTACAACACTACGGTAGTCTGTGAGGAGGAGTACTTTGCTGTAGACGCTGCTCTGTGCTATTGAAGCTCCACACGGTGCAGGGGCTGGCCTTAAACGCGACATGAGAACCATGTAGACTCAAGCCACCCAGCTCGGCTTCTCCTGGCTGGCCAAATGCTCTTTCACTTGTGTTTTCTGGTCGCCAATATCGGGCCAAAAGTCACCGACGGAGCCGTGTTTTTGGCCCAAAAGCGGCCCAGCGAGCAGACTTGTGTCCGTTCAGAATAAAGTCATGTGGGCTGCAGAAGCCCCGTGCATTTTGCTGCGACTCGCTCAAAACCTCACCGTTCGACTGTCGGGTGGAGCGGTGCGCACTGCTTTTCCTGTGCTATTTGTCTCCTAAATGGCCTAAAAGTGCATCCGATTGCGAGCACCATTGATTGTGGGGTGAGCCGAGATGTCTGGCAAGGGAGTCAAATGGTTTGGCGTCCCCTGATGTGCTCCTTGGTGTTTTAAAGGAGAGCTCTTTTGGGGACCTTAAAACACATGCACTTGTGAGGCCTGGCTGAGACTAGTTTCACGTTGTATTCGTCATGTGTCCAGGAGGCACAGGAAATAATACACTGTCCAACGACATGCTTACTTGCACTGTGTGTGTGTGTGATGTTTTATTAGTCCTTTAGTTGGATTTGGAGCCTGCTCTTTGTGCACAATGTCTCTCTCTCTATCTGTGTGTGTCTCTTTCAAAAGCGTGTCATCCAGATGAGGTGAGCTCACCTTGTCTCTGAACAGGCAGAGATGACTGCCCTCTCGCAGCGTGACTCGTGCCGGTCTTTGTGTCTGTGGGTCTTGGTGTCTGGCTGTGCGGCCGGCGCTATGGAGGCTGGCGCCCCATGTGCTTGTTTGCCCTGATATAGGCCTAGAGAGAGCGATTTGGAGGCTCTCCTCCTCCTCCCCCCTCTTGTACAGGTGGAAGGGCTAGTTTCAATCGGTGACGTCACTTGCTCAGAGACTGTTGTTCATGTGTGCAGAGGGTCCCTACTTCAGCCTAAAGTCATACAGGCTCCAGTCATTGGAGCACGAGTGGAAACCCACTCACTGTGTTCTACTGGCATGCACCCATTCCTACTCTCTTCATTTATCCCCCCGCCCCGCAAATTGACACAACACTCTAACATGTCCTCCACACACACACATGGATTTGCTTTTTTCACTGACAGGGTGGGTGGCTCTTAAAAGAGCCTTTGGGTTACTACAGCACTCCAAATGCGCTGTTTACTTGGAGCTGGTGTACTTTGTCACGGCCTTGGTGCCCTCGGACACTGCGTGCTTGGCCAGCTCTCCGGGGAGCAGGCACACTGCGCTCTGGATCTCCCTGGAGGTGATGGTGGAACGCTTGTTGTAGTGGGCCAGGCGAGACGAAGATGTCGTTCACGAACGAGTTCATGATTCCCATGGCCTTGGAGGAGATGCCGGTATCGGGGTGGACCTGCTTCAGGACTTTGTACACGTAAATGGCGTAGCTCTCCTTCCTAGACTTTCGGCGCTTCTTGCCGCCTTTCCCTGCGGTCTTGGTGACGGCTTTCTTGGAGCCCTTCTTGGGCGCGGACTTTGCTGGCTCGGGCATGATGCTGATGTCTCGTTGCTTCTCACAAACGAATGAGGGGGTGGAGAGCCCTTTCCCTCTTATGAAGACGAAGCTAAGCTAATTCGCCGGCCGTGGACACACCCCTGCTTTCTCATAGGCGCCCCTGCCATTTGCCCAGTGGAGCTGAGCGCGCATAAGAGCCTTCCACTCAGAGGCTTGCTTCCCTAACAAAGACCTGTCCCCCTTATTCCATAGCCTATGCTCTGTCACTGGTGGGGAATGGTGTGTTTCAAAAAAAGATCCATGCAATGGCCAGACATAAAGCCCCCCTTTTTGGACTTGGTGGGGATTTCCCAGGCGTGGTGCCCTTTATTTACGACTGGGCCTGTCTGTCCACTCAGAGTGGCTCATGGTTTATGACTGTACGCAAAGCCTGCACTGAACATAGCGTCCTGTCCACTCAGAGTGGCTCATGGTTTCCTACGACAATGGATTTGGCCCTTTTGAAGCGGATGTGGGTGGCTCTTAAAAGAGCCTTTGGGTTCAAGTCGGGATGTTGACGTTCCGAGAAGAGTGCGTTTAACCGCCGAAACCGTACTGGGTGCGTCCCTGGCGTTTCAGAGCGTAGACCACGTCCATGGCCGTAACGGTCTTCCTCTTGGCGTGCTCGGTGTAGGTGACGGCGTCACGGATCACGTTCTCAAGGAACACCTTCAGGACATCGCGGGTCTCCTCGTAGATCAGCCCGGAGATACGCTTCACGCCGCCACGGCGAGCCAGACGGCGAATGGCGGGCTTGGTGATTCCCTGGATGTTATCGCGGAGAACCTTACGGTGACGCTTGGCCCCTTGCCGCCTTTACCTCTTCCAGACATTGTGTGTGTGTTCGCTAGCTGAGTTCAAGTGAATTAATGACATAATTTTCGACAAGTAGACAATGGACCTGATCGGACAGCTCAGAGCCTCTGCTCTTTTCTGTCCATAGGAAACAATTGGATTTAGTGGAAGAGGCAGGGCAGGCCAGGAACAAGGAAGAAGGGTGTGGTCAGCAGGGCATCCCCCGAGGCTGAATGCCCTAAGGTTTTTATCAGAACGGTTAGTTTCGCCTTTTTGCTTTTCCCGACATGAGTTTGTGGTGTTTTGTTTTAAAAATAGAGGTAAAAAATAAGGGGGGGAAAAAAAGAGGAATAAAAGAGGGATAAAAGGACTTCATTAAAATTGTAGCTCACAGCTGTGCATGGGGAGAGGGGTCGGGGTGCTAAGGAGTGCATTCACATATATCTACACATTTTCATACACACACATTTATTTTTTTTGTATTTTAGTTTTAATTTTTTTTCCCCCTTCCTCTCTTCTAGGTCAGCTTTAGCATTATGGACATGGGTGTATCTGTGGTCCATTTGGCCTGTCCCACGGGCTTCCTTCAATGATGGGTTGTGAGTGGCTCTGTTAATGAACTTCTGGCCAATGACTGACTGTCTTTTGTTGATTGATGTCAGTCCAGATATGCTGTTAATGTAGTGGTTGCTGATGTATCTTGGTAGTCTGTAAGCCATTTTTGCTGCCATGTTTTGGACTATCTGTAGCCGATTCATCTGCTGCGGTGAAGCTGTTATCCAGGCTGGCAGGGCGTATTCAAAGAGGGGTCGAATGTAGCTGATGTAGACTTTCAGCACTGTCTGAGGTGAGGCTCCATATTTTCTTCCGCACAGCGTTTTTAGGTGGTTTAGTCTTTTTCGTCCCTCTCTCTCTATGTTCGCTATCTGGGTCGTCCAGCACATGTTCTTCTGGAAGGTGACTCCAAGGAATTTTGCTTCTTTTTCTACTTTTATTGTTTCACCATAGAGTTTGAGATCTATGGGTTTCCTGTTTTTTTTCCCTGTGCTTTTTGTGAAGAGGACACATTGGGTCTTTTGTGGGTTCAATTTTACTCGCCACATGTTGGACCACGTCTCGATCATTTCAATAGACTTCTGGAGTTTTTTTGCAGCAAGTTGAGGACATTTGGAGCTGGACCAGTAGCAGAAGTCATCGGCAAACTGTGAGACTTGACCTACGGTGGGTGGAGGGTAGTAGATATCTGATATGTAGAGTAGAAAAAGTAGCGGGCTTAGAACTGCCCCCTGTGGGACACCTGCCTCCGGGGTGAAAGGTGAGGATATTGCTGTGGAGACCTTCACTTTAATTGTACGGTTTTGGAGAAAGCTGGTGATGATGTTTCTGATGGAGAGCGGTAGTTTGAGATTGGAATCTGAGAGCCGGTAACACAGTCCATTGTGCCACATCTTGTCAAATGCTTTCTCTATGTCAAAGAAAACCGCCAGGGTAAGTTCTTTTTTCTTGAAGTTCCGAAGGATGTCCTCTGATAGTCTTAGAATGTTATCGGTGGTTGATCTTGCTTTCCTGAAGCCAGCTTGGTGGATTCCAAAGAGGCCCATTTCCTCGGTGTGGCCGCTCAGTCTTTGGGTGAGTACTCGCTCAAACAGCTTCCCGACATGACTGAGGAGGCTGATTGGTCTGTAACTTGTGACGTTGTATGGGTCTTTGCCAGGTTTGTGGATCATTGTGACAACTGCAGATTTCCAGGGTAGGGGAAAGTAGCCTTCCGTGAGACATGCTGTGAAGAGGTTGGAAAGAAGGTGCAGGTATTCGTCAGGTGCTTGTTTGATGAGTGTGCTGTCAATGTTGTCTTCCCCTGGTGCTTTGTTTTTTGTTTTTTTCAGGTGGGTCTTGATTTCTTCAATGCTCACAGAGCGGGTGAGGGGATGGTCTACTGGTGTCGGATTTGAGGTGTACACTGTTTTCTGCATTTCTCTGTCGACGATGGTTTTCCAGTCTTTGTCAAAGAGAGGATCGTCGGGACAAGAATGAACATTTTGTAGGTGGTTTCTGAATAATGTTGCTTTTGTTTTGTTGTCTTCGATGAGTTGGTTTTGAGACTTTAGCACAGGTATGATGTTATTGGTTTTGTCTCCGTTGATTGTTTTGATTTTTTGCCAGAAGGTCCGGGGGTTGGTGTCTGTATCTTAGCTGGTGATAGAAGGCAGTCCACTGTTTCTGTTTGTGGAGGGTGAATGGTGTCTGATGTGATTCTGCAACCGATTAACTTCTGTTTTCAGGTTGGGTGCTCTTGTTCTGATAAAGTCTCTCCGGATCTTTCTTTTCTGCTTGATGAGACTGAGGATATGTGGTGGGAGTTGTTGTGGTGGTCTGGTGGTGGTAAGTGGGATGGTCTCTTCCCGGGCCTGGATGAGGATACTCCCTATTCTCTCCGCCAGCTGGTCCAGATCTTTGGGGTTCTGCGTTGGTACTGCAATATCTTGTCTGTAATGCAATTTCTGTATTTTTCCCAGTCTGCTTTCTTGTAGTTGTATCTTTGCTTTTCAGGTGCTTGTTGGAGTTGGAGAGAGAAGGAGGCAAGGACAGGAAGGTGGTCACTTCCCACGTCGTGGCTGACCGAGAAGCAAAGAAGTTTAGCAGCCAAGTCCGGGGAGCAGAGGACAAGGATGTCTGCCCTGGAGTTTGCAGAATGGATGTGTGTGGGCTTGTTGGTGTTGAGGATGGCCAGGTTTGTGCTGTCGAGGAGATCCCTTAGTACTCTTCCCGATGTGTTTGTAGTATTACAGTTGAAGTCGATGTGTTTGGTATTAAATCTCCCATTATGATGGTGTGGCAGTTGTTGTCTGCAAAGGTGGCTACTAATCTGTGTCCCACTCTTCACATTGATTGGTGTTGTTGTTGTCGTTGTTGCACCTGATTCAACTCTTTCAATCAGCTGTGCCTCTCCAGGGCTACAAAAAAAATGCCTACTCTACCCCTGCCTGGAGTTGGGAAACACTGAACTAGTAGGATTCAACCCACTGCAGTTGCCAGTCACACCTAATAGAGATAGGCGTAAAAAACTCAAATAGTGTCACAAGTCCAAAGGAGAAACGAAGTGGAACATACGGGAAACAAATACACAAGGAATGCCACAAATCCTAAGGGGTCTGATATGTCACCTCAGCAGTCATGTAGCTCTTGAAGGCCATGTAATAACATAATTCTTCTTTTTCTTCCCTAGACAGGATCCAGGTGGCCATGGGAAGGGTGGTGATACCTCTGCAAGCTGAAACGCTGTAAAACATTTCTCAGACACCCACCCAGGAATACATGGAGAAATGAAAGGAATCTATTTAGTAGGATGAATTCAGTGTGTGATTGAATATTCCAATGCCATACCCATTGTTAGTCCTTTAGACTAGATCCGAGATCCCTTAAGAGAAAAGGTATCAGGACAGCAGGAATCAATAGATGTAATCATCAAGGGCTTGCAAAAGAGCTGTTACGAAACAGGACACACGCAGCTGGGATGATTGCCCTATTAGTAGTTGACCTATTACAAAATAGCAATCACCAATGCAGGCAGGTACGTGTTGATTGCTGCATTGTCTTCGTAAATAGGCTTCATTAGGAACTAAATGGCTCCTTCACAGTGCAGAATATTTGATAGTACTGACTCCCGTTGAGTAGAGTCGTGTGTCTTTGGCGTGATTTGAAGTCGACTTCTGATGTGGGATTGAGTTCATTTTTAAAAGAATATTTGCTGAGGAATCGAAATGATAAGAGAAAGTAAAGGCCCTAAATACAGGCTGCCAGTTAAATGCAGCAATGACACGGCTAAAGTGTGTCATTGCCGGACCAAAGAGCGGGAATAGTCTGCTGTTGCATCTTCACTCATGAGACAGGTAATAGCGGAGCTCCGTGGTGCTGAAAAGGACAGCGCCCCTGGCCATTTGCCAAAGCCTATTTCCCGTTAGAGGGATTCTTGACATGCTATAGGCACAGTTCAGTACACTCCTCATCCAACAGACCCCCTCCTGTAATTGGTCCCAGAATCATCCACTTGATTCCCGACCACCAACCGATTGTCGGGGTGCATCGGTGTAAAATGTGGTCGTCGAGATAAAGTTCTATAGGCTACATGGGGTAATGGCATCCGGAGCTTACAGATAAAGATTGCACTAGGCTAGAGAGAAAAGTAGCATTCCGTTTTTCATAAAGTAGGTCAATGTAACTTACCCTCTTTTGATACTTGAGAAACATACATTCACACGATGTCCAAATCTGCAAGAGACAAAGCAGCAGAAAATCAGCAGGTGAACAAAAGGGTTAAGTGAATATGATTTAAGAGCAGTCAAATGAAGTAACAGTGACATATATTGTAAGAAATGAAATCTACCATGTGAACATTGCATTGTGGCTTTAGAAGAGCATGTATTTGTAGATGAATGCCAGATTAGGTTTGGTGACAAAGTAACTGTATAATTTGAGGTACTCTACATGACAATGTGTTTGCCTATTTGATGATCTGTTGTAGTTAATGTTTGATTTTGACCACGTACTTGTTGTAACGTGGAGGTCGTTTGCATAGCTCATGTCATGTGGATATATAATCCTTTGACATTTTGATCTTTGAGCACTTCCATGTCTTCCTTCCTGTCTTGCCTTGTTGTAACGTGGAGGTCGTTTGCATAGCTCATGTCATGTGGATATATAAAGTATTGTATTGTAAGGTATGTTAGTCTACGGACGGTGTGACATTGCTCGTCCATATATTGATGTATTCCAATTCCATTTGGGTGTATTGTGTGGAATGTTGGAACATGGTTCGATCTTACTTGTTAGACTTGACTGTGCTGTTGGAGCTAGTAACGCAAGCATTTCTGCTAATCAGGTGTATGTATATCTCTCTAGTCACCCCCAAAACCAAATCTTTCTTTGGCCGCATCTCCTTCCAGTTCTCTGCTGCCAATGACTGGAAGGAACTACAAAAATCTCTGAACCTGGAAACACTTATCTCCCTCACTAGCTTTAAGCACCAACTGTCAGAGCAGCTCACAGATTACTCCACCTGTACATAGCCCACCTATAATTTAGCCCAAACAACTACCTCTTTCCCTACTGTATTGAATGAACTAATTTATTTTGCTCCTTTGCACCCCATTATTTTTATTCCTACTTTGCACATTTCTTCCATTGCAAATGTACCATTCCAGTGTTTGACTTGCTATATTGTATTTACTTTGCCACCATGGCCTTTTTTTGCCTTTACCTCCCTTATCTCACCTCATTTGCTCACATCGTATATAGACTTGTTTATACTGTATTATTGACTGTATATTTGTTTTACTCCATGTGTAAGTCTGTGTCGTTGTATGTGTCGAACTGCTTTGCTTTATCTTGGCCAGGTCGCAATTGTAAATGAGAAGTTGTTCTCAACTTGCCTACCTGGTTAAATAAAGGTGAAAAAAAATGTGCCAATTTGATTAGGACTTTTCCTCAACTCCATTTCCACTTTATGCTGCAGGCATAGAGAGAGAGAAGAGAGAGGCTAGAGAGAGAGGCTAGAGAGAGAGAGGCTAGAGAGAGAGAAGAGAGAGAAGAGAAAGAGGCTAGAGAGAGAGAAGAGAGAGCGAGAGAGAAGAGAGAGAGAAGCGAGAGAGGCTAGAGAGCCTAGAGAGTGAGAGGCGAGAGAGGCTAGAGAGAGAGAAGAGAGAGGCTAGAGAGAGAGAAGAGAGAGAGAGAGAGAGAAGAGAGAGAGAGAAGAGAGAGAGAGGCTAGAGAGAGAGAAGAGAGAGAGAGGAGAGAGAGAGGCTAGAGAGAGAGAAAGAGGCCAGAGAGAGAGAAGAGAAAGAGGCTAGAGAGAGAGAAGAGAGAGAGAGAGAAGAGAGAGAGTCAAGAGAGAAAGAAGAGAGAGAGTCTAGAAAGTCTAGGAAGAGAGGAGAGAGAGAGAGAGAGAGAGAGAAGAGAGAGAGAGAGAAGAGAGGCTAGAGAGAGGCTAGAGAGAGAGGAGAGAGAGGCTAGAGAGAGAGAGGAAGAGAGAGAGAGAGAGGCTAGAGAGAGAGAAAGGCTGGAGAGAGAGGCTAGAGAGAGAGAGAGAGAGGCGGGAGAGAGAGGCGAGAGAGAGGCTAGGTAGAGAGAGAGAGGCTAGGTAGAGAGATAGAGGCTAGGTAGAGAGAGAGAGAGTAGGTAGAGAGAGATAGAGGTTAGAGAGAGACAGAGGTTAGAGAGAGACAGAGGTTAGAGAGAGACTAGGTAAAGAGAGAGGTTAGAGAGAGAGAGCGTCTGCCTGCGTCTTGTGACCGTAGCGTACTTGTAGGTATGTACGGCAGGACCAAATCAGAGAGATAGGTAGGAGCAAGCCCATGTAAATGCTTTGTAGGTTAGCAGTAAAACCTTGAAATCAGCCCTTGCCTTGACAGGAAGCCAGTGTAGGGAGGCTAGCACTGGAGTAATATGATCAAAATGTTGGGTTCTAGTCAGGATTCTAGCAGCCGTATTTAGCACTAACTGAAGTTTATTTAGTGCTTTATCCGGGTAGCCGGAAAGTAGAGCATTGCAGTAGTCTAACCTAGAAGTGAGCGTCTCTCTTGATCCTAGGTCCTGGCAGAGTTGTGCAGACTCAGGACAACTGAGCTTTGAAGGAATACGCAGATTTAAAGAAGAGTCCGTAATTTGCTTTCTAATAATCATGATATTTTCCTCAAAGAAGTTAATGAATTTATCACTGAAAGCCATCCTCTCTTGGGGAATGCTGCTTTTTAGTTAGCTTTGTGACAGTATCAAAAAGGAATTTCGGATTGTTCTTATTTTCCTCAATTAAGTTAGAAAAATATTGATGATCGAGCAGCAGTAAGGGCTCTTCGGTACTGCGCGGTACTGTCTTTCCAAGATAGTCGGAAGACTTCCAGTTTGGTGTGGCGCCATTTCGGTTCCAATTTTCTGGAAGCTTGCTTCAGAGCTCGGGTATTTTCTGTGTACCAGGGAGCTAGTTTCTTATGAGAAATGTTTTTAGTTTTTAGTGGTGCAACTGCATCTAGGGTATTGCGCAAGGTTAAATTGAGTTCCTCAGTTAGGTGGTTAACTGATTTTTGTCCTCTGGCGTCCATGGGTAGACAGAGGGAATCTGGAAGGACATCAAGGAATCTTTGTGTTGTCGGTTCTTCAGGGGTGAGTTGGGGAGAGTTAATACTCTATACTCTATCATTTCTTGCTGTGTAGGAGTGGCATAACAGTCCAGTGACAATGTATTTTTCTTGCCTGCTTGGGACTTGACGTACTTGGATAGGCGGGGATCCTTTTTGGCTTGATGGGGTTTTTCCTCCACAGATGGTGTCCTAGTCATGCCTGATTTCCCATCAAAAGCTTTGGTCCATATCAATTTTCTCTGTTCGTTTGTGATTGGGGGTTGTAAGGAAGTGCTATTTCTTATGCAAATGACCAGCTTACTGCTATTACATTGCTATAACTGAGACAACGTATTTTCACAGTAAAACATGTTAGGTCCCATACAGGATAGCTCTCACACCCACACACACAGCACACACACATACACACACTAACTGCCGAGGACACACAGATAAGACATACACCCACACATTGCGAGGAGACACCGCCTTGACTTGCCGAGACAAGTTGACACAGATTCCGGACGGACGGGTGACCTGTCAAAGGAGCCATCGGGGGTTCAACTCACCTCAGGAAACTGATCAAAGAGCTCGACAATATAAGGTGGGCAGGACCTGTTAAATCAAAATCTGCATATTGTATTATAGTCAAAATCCAAATTATGATCAGTAGTACTGAATTGTGAGTATGAACCTCTGTTAAATTATGCAAATTGTCCAATAATGAAAGGCATCGTGTAAAGATATCTGTGCATATATACTGTCATTTCTTATTCAGATAGTCTGGCAATAGTAGATATGAATCTACTAGGTGTACAGTGAGGAATTTGATGACTCTGAGATATAGTGTTGAATCTTATTCAGATAGTCTGGCAATAGTAGATATGAATCTACTAGGTGTACAGTGAGGAATTTGATGACTCTGAGATATAGTGTTGAATCTTATTCAGATAGTCTGGCAATAGTAGATATGAATCTACTAGGTGTACAGTGAGGAATTTGATGACTCTGAGATATAGTGTTGAATCTTATTCAGATAGTCTGGCACTAGTAGATATGAATCTGCTAGGTGTACAGTGAGGATTTGATGACTCAGTGATATATTGTTAAAATCTTGTCCATATAGCCTGACACTAGTCGATGTGGCGCTCAGCTAGGTGTACAGTGAGGATTTGATGACTTAGTGAAATGTTTTGTTAATTAATGTGTATGTGATGATGAAATGTTTTGTTAATTGATAGAGAAGTATAACCAGGACTAGGACTAGTGGAGTCGACATCCCACTAGGAGAATCAGTTGATAGATTAAGATTGGATTAGGAGTGAAGGAATTAAACCCGATCTCTCCAGATTGATGTGACTGATTGGCCGTTTCGTGAGACCGGGTAATATCGATTGGGGACTCCGTGGTGTAACTGTACTGAAGTGACCGCCGAGTCAAAAGTTTGGGCGAAGTTTTTCGACCGCCGTGTCGAGTAACAATTCCTTTTGTGCTGTTGGTATTGCATAGAACTAATTTGACAATCATTAATAGAAGGCATTTGCATACACTGTCATTAACCAAAAGGTAGACGTTAGGGAGATGAAAACATGGCAGGCAGTAGAAGTGGGTGTAGCTGTAGAATTACTCTAACAAACTGCCCCAGACGCTTAATACCTTACGAATATCTCTTCATTATTATTATAATAATTATATTTTAGTACAGTAATTCTACAAAACTCTTTGTGCACGAGGGTGAGACACAAGAGATAAGGGTGTGTTGGCACCGAGAATACATCGCTGGTTTCGAGCAAGCGACGGGCTAAGTGCACCAAGATAGTTATTAAACTCAGACATAGTTAAACGACAAAATGGCTTTTGTTACCATTCCCAAATTCAAATTCAACGATTATTTGGATCAGAGAATACAGGAAAGGTCAGGGGGAAAACAGGAATATAAATCGATTAAGAAAGTATGGGAGGGAGTGAAGTTGAGATGGACCCAGGCAGGTTATCTTAGTGGAGTTGCCCCGTCAAGAGGGCAACTCATCGCTATGGAGAGAGAACTAGGAGAAGCGGTAAATGAAGGGAGGGAAAGTGAGGCTGAGCGAAATAAGAACCACTTGTTCAGAAAGGAAGGGTCAAGGCACAGAGAGAGAGTTTAGGCTGAGATGAGGATAGGGACGTGGGCTATAGAAGAAATGAAAAGGGTCCGCCCATACAAAAAGCCAGACATGATGGGTGTGGTAACTGAGAACTCAGCTGACGTCAGAGAAGACGCGAACACCGGACACAAGACACCCATGGCAACCACCACCACCCCATCAGCCCCGCCCTCTCTATACCCGGCCCTGCCAATACCACTGGAAGAGAAGGCTGCAGCGCCACCTCCCTATTCTCAAAATCCATTCTGAAACTTCAGCTGAAAGAAGCGCAGGGGGGAGACAAACCAAAGAAACAGATGGTGGCCGAGGCATCTACAGACATTGCTGATATAGTCACTAAAACAGTCACCCAGATGATGAAGGGGGGCCACAGGTTGCATTCCAGCCACAATGGATTCCAGGACTGCCTAGAGGGGGAGTTTGCTACAACTGTAGGACACCCAGACACTACTCCAGGGACTGCCCATATCCACTGTCTCAACCTCAGCGCCCACCCAGGGGAGGAAGGCCCTTCTACGGTCCACCTAGAGGGAGGGGTGGCTACAGGATATCCCCTCAGCCACAACCACAGCCGCAATCAAGAATTCAGAGTGAACAACCTGCATACAACCACCCAGTGCCATTTGCCGGATAATGTAATTAATGGGAAACGATACCTATTAGTGATGGTGGATAGGTTTTCCAAGTGGGTAGAGGCAATTCCAACAGCGGGAGAGGATGCGAAATAAGGCATTCAATTTGGGTCTGTTTATAGGCCACAATCCCAAGGTCTCGTGGAAACGTGCAGGTCAAACACTAAAATCCAAAATAGCTCAAATAGGTGCCGGGTCGAAGTTGAAATGGGTCGAAGCCCTGCCCCTGGCGTTGATGGCCATGAGAGCCTCACCAGGGTCAGGCACCCATCTCTCTCCTCATGAGGTAATGACTGGTAGAGTCATGCCTGGTCCACCAAGGGAGGGAGGTCATATGCCCGCTCTTGATGTACAACAAATTGTAATGTCTAATTATGTGAAAAAACTGACGGTTCTCTCTGCAGCACTCTCTACCCAGGTTCACAAGGTCCAGGAGGGGGAGTCTGCCGGGGGACACGCAAGCACTGAAGGTAAAGGTTGGGTGACTGGGTGAGGGTTAAAAGTCCACAAGAGAAAGTGGCTGGAACCCAGGTGGACTGGACCGTACGAAGTGAAGGAGGTTACTTCACACTCAGTCCAGGTCAAAGGTAAATCAGGCACACCTTGGCACCACCTTACACATTGCACTCCAGCCCCAACTCCTTCCAGAACACTGACAGAGGTCAGAGCTGATTTGAACAGCCTAAATTTGATTCCAAATGAAGATATTCCTGACTCAGGTAATGGGGCATCAAACCCCTATCCCTGATACATTCCTAGCACCACTCCCTTCAATCTCACACGCACCAAACATAGCACTACACCTACAGACCCACCACGCACACCAGACAAGTTTAGAAGCACCACCTTATGTATGTCCGTGCTTATTTGCCTAGTTTCGCTGCATACTAGAGGGGGACTCAAAATTTGGTTCCTACCACAGAACCTTTAGTTCGTGAGGATGTGGGAGCGAATCCCAAACCCACAAACTAACCGATCTCCCAGGGATAAGGGTTATCCCTGGACGAGACTGGGGATATCAGGTCCTATGTTTGTTATTTTTATCATAGTCACAGGAGTTTCCATGGGAATCCTCCTGTGGCTAATAGAGCACCATACATATCCATCTGACACGAACACAGTGCAAACTAATGCGTCATCCAACTCCACTACATCCACAAACAAACACATAATTCACAGGCGCAACATTCAGGCTGTAGAGCCAGATTGCACCGCAAAACAGGTTAGGAGCACCACATTATGCGTACCTATCAATACTACCACTACAGTCACCTTACCGTGGGGAGTGTTGGGAAGCCCAGGCGGGGGGCATGGAACTCATGCACTTAGTTGGTCTAGTGCAGTATGGTTTATGACGAAAGGGGGGTACTCTGAATGGACGTGAAAAAATTTGGTGGCAGAAACTGGCCCGGATTGGTCCAATTGGACAGGGCATGGGGATGTACTCCTGTGGAGGAGAAGTTTAGCTTTGACTAAAGTTACAATTGGGTTAAAACTGGTCATTAAACATGGAATAGGTGGAATTGGGTGTACCCCTTTCCTATTGGCACCATGGGTGGATAAAGAACTTTATTGGCACCTGAAAATATGTTTTAATAACATAACTAAACCCCTTGCAGTCCTTTCAGATCGGGAACCTGTAAGGACGGATGACCCCAGATGGAGCCCCGTCACCATGACCGCCACCCCAGCCACAATGGATGATGCCATCCTGATGGCTACAGGGATCTCAGGCTTTACTAATAATTGGCTGTTATTGACAGAGGAAGCAGCTAATGCTACTCAACAGAACTGTGTGGTATGCATGGGGGCTCGTCCATTGCTTCGCATTGTCCCTGCTGTAGTGGCTTTGACATGCCTAATCCCATTAATGACTAAAGATAACCCCAGTTTTAATTGTACTGCATGGGATGTTATCTATCCCATAACTAGATCTACCGCTAGGAAACCAATGTTTTCCAACGAAGTTGCTAAGGCAAATTTCACCTGTGTTAATATGACGGGGGGAGGTACAAATGTGGGACATGTTCCAGGGGATTGGTGTCTTGATACATTTAGTGTTGCAGGGAGTTTCAGGCCAATATCCAGAGCAGATGTATGGTGGTGGTGTGGGAACACTGTCCTGTTCGATAAATTACCCTCTAATGCTACTGGAAGTTGTGCCCTTGTTGCTCTCCTTTTGCCTGTTTCTATCTACCCTACAGGGGCTGCAGACCTCGTTCTTAGGGTCCAGATGGTGAACCCAGGATATTGGAGTAGACGTTCCAGGCGTGCCACCACCCCATCTAGTGGTGATTCCACATACATAGATGCCATTGGAGTCCCAAGGGGTGTTCCTGACGATTATAAGTTGGTTGATCAGGTGGCAGCTGGTTTTGAGTCCTCCATTTGTTGGTGGTGTACTATTAATAAAAATGTGGATAGAATCAACTACATACATTTTAATGTACAGAAACTGGGTAATTGGACCCAGCAAGGATTTGAAGCCGTGCATGGTCAGTTAGCTGCAACTTCTCTTATGACATTTCAGAATCGTATTGCAGTGGATATGCTGCTGGCGGAGAAAGGTGGAGTTTGTACTATGTTTGGTGAACAGTGTTGTACTTTCATTCCTAATAACACAGCCTCTGATGGTAGCCTGACTGTAGCTTTAGACGGACTACGGGCCCTTAATGGTAAGATGAAATCCCATTCAGGTGCGGACACTTCTATGTGGGACTCCTGGATGGAAGTTTTTGGTAAATATAAAGTGCTTGTTTCTTCTATTCTTGTATCGATCGCTGTTTTTGCCGCAATTTTAGTGCTCTGTGGATGCTGCTGCATTCCATGTATTCGCACCCTAGTGACTAGAATCATTACTACTGCTATTGATCCCAGTCAGGTGGTCAGGGATAAAGCTCAAATGTATCCGTTGCTCGGGATTGAGGAACCTATAGATTTGGCTGAGTGCAGCTATTTGGCTGTTGATTAGTTGTAACATCTCTTTGGAGACGTGAAGAGGGGGACTATAAATTTTACTTGCTTTTAATTCATGTCACGTCTCTTAGGAGATGTGAAGAGGGGGATTTGTAAGGAAGTGCTATTTCTTATGCAAATGACCAGCTTACTGCTATTACATTGCTATAACTGAGACAACGTATTTTCACAGTAAAACATGTTAGGTCCCATACAGGATAGCTCTCACACCCACATACACACACTAACTGCCGAGGACACACAGATAAGACATACACCCACACATTGCGAGGAGACACAGCCTTGACTTGCCGAGACAAGAACGCACACACATACACACACGCATTGCGAGGACACACAAACTTGCCAAGACAGGAACGCACACACATACACACACTCATTCCCTCTCCTGGGGATGGACTCCAAAGACAAAGAACTCTTCCAAACTGCCAATGGGACGTTGACACCAGGCTGGAGGGAACTGCCAATCAACTACCAGCAACCTACCAGAGGCCAGATCTACCAGAATCTACCTACGTCATACCCATGAATAAAATGACTGCACACAATGTATTCGGGGCTCTTGTCTGAAGGTTCCCTAAGGACTGGACGAACGAGAGTCCGTGCACGCTATGCCAGATATCTCTACACTATAAAATAAACTGTCTTTACTATATCTGATCCACCTTGTCCAGTGTTTCAACTTGTCTCCTGTATCGATTCATCAACAAATTGGTAGCAGAGGATGGTTTCAACCCATGAATTCGGTCCATAGAGAGTTGATGAGAAAAGAGACGAGTTGACACAGATTCCGGACGGACGGGTGACCTGTCAAAGGAGCCATTGGGGGTTCAACTCACCTCAGGAAACTGATCAAAGAGCTTGACAATATAAGGTGGGCAGGACCTGTTAAATCAAAATCTGCATATTGTATTATAGTCAAAATCCAAATTATGATCAGTAGTACTGAATTGTGAGTATGAACCTCTGTTAAATTATGCAAATTGTCCAATAATGAAAGGCATCGTGTAAAGATATCTGTGCATATATACTGTCATTTCTTATTCAGATAGTCTGGCAATAGTAGATATGAATCTACTAGGTGTACAGTGAGGAATTTGATGACTCTGAGATATAGTGTTGAATCTTATTCAGATAGTCTGGCAATAGTAGATATGAATCTACTAGGTGTACAGTGAGGAATTTGATGACTCTGAGATATAGTGTTGAATCTTATTCAGATAGTCTGGCAATAGTAGATATGAATCTACTAGGTGTACAGTGAGGAATTTGATGACTCTGAGATATAGTGTTGAATCTTATTCAGATAGTCTGGCACTAGTAGATATGAATCTGCTAGGTGTACAGTGAGGATTTGATGACTCAGTGATATATTGTTAAAATCACACAATGTATTCGGGGCTCTTGTCTGAAGGTTCCCTAAGGACTGGACGAACGAGAGTCCGTGCACGCTATGCCAGATATCTCTACACTATAAAATAAACTGTCTTTACTATATCTGATCCACCTTGTCCAGTGTTTCAACTTGTCTCCTGTATCGATTCATCAACAGGGTGCAGTAGCCATTGTTGGTTTTGTAGTCAGGCTTATGGTAGGTTCAGCTTTTTAATTATTATTTTGGAGTACAAACACTTTCTAATACTGGGATAGTACCAGTGGTTAATTATAAGATATTCCCTCGAGCTAAAATGGCGGCCAGACACAGAACAAATTGGCTCAAGCAATGTAGATTTGTTAGTTAGGATGAGGGGGGAGGGGGTGCAGTGCAGCGTGATAGAAAACCAATGGTATGTTTGTTATAAGCTAAAATACTACTGCATGATCAGTGTTGACTAATCATTTTAGTCAATAAGATTCTTGCTACGTAAGCTTAACTTTCTGAACATTCGAGACGTGTAGTCCACTTGTCATTCCAATCTCCTTTGCATTAGCGTAGCCTCTTCTGTAGCCTGTCAACTATGTGTCTGTCTATCCCTGTTCTCTCCTCTCTGCACAGACCATACAAACGCTCCACACCGCGTGGCCACGGCCACCCTAATCTGGTGGTCCCAGCGCGCACGACCCTCGTGGAGTTCCAGGTCTCCGGTAGCCTCTGGAACTGCCGATCTGCGGCCAACAAGGCAGAGTTCATCTCAGCCTATGCCTCCCTCCAGTCCCTCGACTTCTTGGCACTGACGGAAACATGGATCACCACAGATAACACTGCTACTCCTACTGCTCTCTCTTCGTCCGCCCACGTGTTCTCGCACACCCCGAGAGCTTCTGGTCAGCGGGGTGGTGGCACCGGGATCCTCATCTCTCCCAAGTGGTCATTCTCTCTTTCTCCCCTTACCCATCTGTCTATCACCTCCTTTGAATTCCATGCTGTCACAGTTACCAGCCCTTTCAAGCTTAACATCCTTATCATTTATCGCCCTCCAGGTTCCCTCGGAGAGTTCATCAATGAGCTTGATGCCTTGATAAGCTCCTTTCCTGAGGACGGCTCACCTCTCACAGTTCTGGGCGACTTTAACCTCCCCACGTCTAACTTTGACTCATTCCTCTCTGCCTCCTTCATTCCACTCCTCTCCTCTTTTGACCTCACCCTCTCACCTTCCCCCCCCCCCTACTCACAAGGCAGGCAATACGCTCAACCTCATCTTTACTAGATGCTGTTCTTCCACTAACCTCATTGCAACTCCCCTCCAAGTCTCCGACCACTACCTTGTATCCTTTTCCCTCTCGCTCTCATCCAACACTTCCCACACTGCCCCTACTCGGATGGTATCGCGCCGTCCCAACCTTCGCTCTCTCTCCCCCGCTACTCTCTCCTCTTCCATCCTATCATCTCTTCCCTCTGCTCAAACCTTCTCCAACCCATCTCCTGATTCTGCCTCCTCAACCCTCCTCTCCTCCCTTTCTGCATCCTTTGACTCTCTATGTCCCCTATCCTCCAGGCCGGCTCGGTCCTCCCCTCCCGCTCCGTGGCTCGACGACTCATTGCGAGCTCACAGAACAGGGCTCCGGGCAGCCGAGCGGAAATGGAGGAAAACTCGCCTCCCTGCGGACCTGGCATCCTTTCACTCCCTCCTCTCTACATTTTCCTCTTCTGTCTCTGCTGCTAAAGCCACTTTCTACCACTCTAAATTCCAATTCCTCTTTCCAATTCCAATTCCTCTTTGCCACCTTCTCCTCCCTCCTGAATCCTCCTCCCCCTCCCCCCTCCTCCCTCTCTGCAGATGACTTCGTCAACCATTTTGAAAAGAAGGTCGACGACATCCGATCCTCGTTTGCTAAGTCAAACGACACCGCTGGTTCTGCTCACACTGCCCTACCCTGTGCTCTGACCTCTTTCTCCCTCTCTCTCCAGATGAAATCTCGCGTCTTGTGACAGCCGGCCGCCCAACAACCTGCCCGCTTGACCCTATCCCCTCCTCTCTTCTCCAGACCATTTCCGGAGACCTTCTCCCTTACCTCACCTCGCTCATCAACTCATCCCTGACCGCTGGCTACGTCCCTTCCGTCTTCAAGAGAGCGAGAGTTGCACCCCCTTCTGAAAAAACCTACACTCGATCCCTCCGATGTCAACAACTACAGACCAGTATCCCTTCTTTCTTTTCTCTCCAAAACTCTTGAACGTGCCGTCCTTGGCCAGCTCTCCCGCTATCTCTCTCAGAATGACCTTCTTGATCCAAATCAGTCAGGTTTCAAGACTAGTCATTCAACTGAGACTGCTCTTCTCTGTATCACGGAGGCGCTCCGCACTGCTAAAGCTAACTCTCTCTCCTCTGCTCTCATCCTTCTAGACCTATCGGCTGCCTTCGATACTGTGAACCATCAGATCCTCCTCTCCACCCTCTCCGAGTTGGGCATCTCTCGGCGCGGCCCACGCTTGGATTGCGTCCTACCTGACAGGTCGCTCCTACCAGGTGGCGTGGCGAGAATCTGTCTCCTCACCACGCGCTCTCACCACTGGCGTCCCCCAGGGCTCTGTTCTAGGCCCTCTCCTATTCTCGCTATACACCAAGTCACTTGGCTCTGTCATAACCTCACATGGTCTCTCCTATCATTGCTATGCAGACGACACACAATTAATCTTCTCCTTTCCCCCTTCTGATGACCAGGTGGCGAATCGCATCTCTGCATGTCTGGCAGACATATCAGTGTGGATGACGGATCACCACCTCAAGCTGAACCTCGGCAAGACGGAGCTGCTCTTCCTCCCGGGGAAGGACTGCCCGTTCCATGATCTCGCCATCACGGTTGACAACTCCATTGTGTCCTCCTCCCAGAGCGCTATAAAAACCTTGGCGTGATCCTGGACAACACCCTGTCGTTCTCAACTAACATCAAGGCGGTGGCCCGTTCCTGTAGGTTCATGCTCTACAACATCCGCAGAGTACGACCCTGCCTCACACAGGAAGCGGCGCAGGTCCTAATCCAGGCACTTGTCATCTCCCGTCTGGATTACTGCAACTCGCTGTTGGCTGGGCTCCCTGCCTGTGCCATTAAACCCCTACAACTCATCCAGAACGCCGCAGCCCGTCTGGTGTTCAATCTTCCCAAGTTCTCTCACGTCACCCCGCTCCTCCGCTCTCTCCACTGGCTTCCAGTTGAAGCTCGCATCCGCTACAAGACCATGGTGCTTGCCTACGGAGCTGTGAGGGGAACGGCACCTCAGTACCTCCAGGCTCTGATCAGGCCCTACACCCAAACAAGGGCACTGCGTTCATCCACCTCTGGCCTGCTCGCCTCCCTACCACTGAGGAAGTACAGTTCCCGCTCAGCCCAGTCAAAACTGTTCGCTGCTCTGGCCCCCCAATGGTGGAACAAACTCCCTCACGACGCCAGGACAGCGGGGTCAATCACCACCTTCCGGAGACACCTGAAACCCCACCTCTTTAAGGAATACCTAGGATAGGATAAAGTAATCCTTCTCACC